>NC_050196.1:1094542-1379542 GCF_008315115.2 Sander lucioperca | reverse complement strand
GATGATGAAGTGTTTTTGGATTGTAAAACTTTCCATGTAAGTATCTTATTGATCTCCCTTTGCTTCTCTTTCCCTGCCACTCTCCCACTCTTTCTCTCACTCACCCCCCCCCCCTCTACCCCTCCAGGCTCCAAAAAGATGGAGCATAAGGGCAACAGCTGGCACAAGAACTGTTTCACCTGCAACCGCTGCCAGCAGCCCATAGGCACCCGGAGCTTCATCCAGAAGGACGCCAACAACTACTGCATGCCCTGCTACGAGAAGCAGTTTGCCCTGCAGTGCGTCACCTGCAAGAAGGTATAAAACCAGATCCACCCTGTCACATACTTCAATTCAATTTTGAGGGTCCTATTTTAACGATCTAAGCACACGGCGTGAATCGCTTAGCCTGCAGTGTTTAGGGCGTGTCCAAAATCCACTTTTGCTATTTTGACGGCGGAAAAAAAGGGTCCGTGCGTCGGGCGCATGGTTCTAAAGGGTTGTACTTAGTGTCTTCATTAATCAGAGGTGTGTTTAGGGCGTAACATGCAATAAACCAATCAGAGATCATCTCCCATTCCCTTTAAAAGCCAGGTGTGTTTGGACCTTGGCGCATTGCTATTATGATGGAGGATTTGCACCGTAATATTTTTATTAGTAATCTTCTGCATGTGAGTGTGCTGCTGTGTGTCCCTGTGTGTGTAACAAGCATGTGTGCGTGCGCTGTGCACGAGACTAGGAGCATTTTACTAATTTGCTGTTAAAATAACAATGAAATGCTGCGTTATTGACTTTAGACCAGGTTTTTGTCGGTCAGTGGCGCGATCACTTCTCGCTGCCTCAAGATAGCAATACGCCCAGAATGCACCTGAACACACCTCGCTGTAAGACCAGCACGCCCAGAATGCACCTGAACACACCTCCCTGTAATACCAGCACGCCCAGAATGCACCTGAACACACCTCCCTGTAAGACCAGCACGCCCATGGGCGCACAGATGGGTGCAGGTGCATTTGCTGTTTAAACGACGCGGGCACTGGACGGGAAACTGACAACTGGGTCGGTCTTAAACTAGCAAAGACACTTGCAGCGGGCTTTGCGCTGCACTGCGTGCAAGATAGGGCCCAAAGTATTATATCATAACAGGAGTTATCTCAGGACACTTTACAGATTGAGTAGGTCTATGAAATGTCAATAGATAAATATTCACACAACATACCTGACATGTGATTCCATGTCTTTCAGCCCATCACCACTGTAGGAGTGAACTACCATGACCAGCCCTGGCATAAGGAGTGCTTTGTCTGCATCGGCTGCAAGCAGCAGCTGGCCGGCCAGCGCTTCACCTCTCGGGACGACTTTGCCTACTGCCTCGACTGCTTCTGCAACCTGTTTGCCAAGAAATGTGCTTCCTGCACCACCCCGATCAGCGGTAAAGCATTTGTTAAAATATTAATAATCAAAGAGTAGTTCAAAAATGCGCTACATAAAGGCTCAGTGAAATTACGTTTCACTTATCCTGTCCTTTTGTAGTCTCACATAGCAAGATATTTGTAATCTTCTGCATGTGTATGTGCTGCTGCCTGTGTGTGTAACAAGCATAGTGTGCGCGCGCTGTGCATAAGCCTAGGCGCATTTTACTCATTTTCTGTTAAAATAACAATGAAATGCTGCGTTATTGACTTTACACCAGGTTTTTGTTGGTCAATGGCGCGGTCACTTCCCGCTGCCTCAAGATAGCAACACGCCCAGAATGCACCTGAACACACCTCCCTGTAAGACCAGCACGCCCATGGGCCACAGATGGGTGCAGGTGCATTTGCTATTTAAACGACGCGGGCACTGGACGGGAAACTGACAACTGGGTCGGTCTTAAACTAGCAAAGACACTTGCGTCGGGCTTTGGGCCTCGAGTCTGGTTTTCAGACTAGATTCATTCTCCATAAACTGCTGCTTAATTCAAGTAAGCCGGTGCTGCTCAGAAATGGATACACGTTTACATAAAATCTGCACCAAAAAACCCTTAATCATTAGAACTATTTTTGCATTGCACACCCTCGTGAATCGTCCAACAAATAATCCCTTGTACTTCCATAAAGTAAAAGGGACTTGCAAGAGACAGGGTTTTTAGCACTGTTAAACTTTTCACCATGAATTTACAGCAATATACCGGCAGCATCTTCGCCAGTAAACCACTGTTTATTTGCAGTACACATACTGTTTTTAAAATTGAAGGTATTTTACTGTAAATAAACAGATTCTTACTCTATTATTTGAATTCACAGTAATCTACTGGCTGCAGTGTAATTCCCGCCGTTTTCTTTTATTTTCCCAAGATGCATTGGTATTAACAGTAAATACTTTGCAGATAGTG
This sequence comes from Sander lucioperca, assembly GCF_008315115.2. Lineage (NCBI taxonomy): Eukaryota > Metazoa > Chordata > Actinopteri > Perciformes > Percidae > Sander > Sander lucioperca. Next base: position 1,377,189 of record NC_050196.1, on the reverse strand, counting down.
CTGTAATATTATTTTCTCCCAGAATGCATTGCCATTTACAGTATGATCCTGTACAACATTAAACATAACCCTAACCCTAAGGTTTAGAGTATAATGTACATAATCAGAGCAGCCGAAGCCGAGATAACCTGACTTTTAGTCCCTCAGTGTGTTCTCAAGCTCCAAATAAACAAGCCAGATTTGATTTAGCCTAATGTTTGAAGTTAAGATATCATAGGAACAAGGGATTGGGTGTGGAAAAAGTCTTAATTTGTCCTGAAATACATGGCTATAACGAGGTCAAATCTCATGACATATCATTCCAACGTGAACTCCAAATAGACCAATAAACCACAGTATTAACGACCTGTAACATGGAAGGAACCTTTTCCCCAGAACGTGTATCCAGTGACCATCAATTACGGGATTATTGCATTACAGAGATCATGGGACTCATGTTTGTAGGTCACTCACGGCTTGACTTTGTTGCTTCTGCTTTCGGGCATTTTAGACCCCTAATTCCACAGGACAGATGAAGACATGATAGGGGAGAGAGAGAGAGGGGGGAATGACATGCAGCAGAGGGCCGCAGGCCGCAGTTGAACCCGGGGGCCGCTGCATCGAGGAGTAAACCTCTATATGTGTGCGCCTGCTCTACCAACTGAGCTAACCCGGCCACTTTTGCTTCTGTTTTAAGGTATCGGGGGCACCAAGTACATCTCGTTCGAGCAACGGCAGTGGCACACCGACTGCTTCAACTGCAAAGGTTGCAGCGCGTCTCTGGTGGGTCGGGGTTTCCTGACGTGCAAAGACGACATCCTCTGTCCCGAATGCGTCACAGACTTCTGAGCGATCCCCCCCGAGCCGGGAATAAAAAAAGTTTGTCTGCCAATCAGAGAGCGCTTAAAATATTCTTCCTAACACTTCACTTATTGGTTCCTTACACATTAACCTGTTCTTACTGCTAGAAGGTGTTTTGTGCATGCGCTGATGATACTTTGATTAAATGTAAATGAGTTGAAGCCTTCATTCCAAAATGAATTGAAATAAAGAATTTGTGGATTTGATGAGTTTGTCCATTTGCTTATTGGTTTTCAGTTATGCTGCTTAGCATTGAAACAATATTTTTTATGTTGTGTCAGTTCAGTTCACTTCAGTCTTGTGCCCCGAAGGTAAATACACATTTAAACAACTTACTGTTTAATGAGAATAGTGAGTAAAGAAGTACAGTTCATTTCTAGAACACATTTAAACCAAGGTGCTGTTTAAAAACATTGAAATGTAAAAATAATGTTATAATGTTACCACACTGCACATAGCTGTCTATATGGTTCATTCAGTATATCCATATTTACTCTGTTTTTCTTATTATATATTCTGCTAATACACTGCATATATCTATATCTAAATTATTCTTACTACTAGTATGTCACTGCTACTACATTGCACATATCTGTACATGTTGTTTATACATTGTTCATATTACATAGCCATATTTATTATATATATATATATATATATATATATATATATATATATATATATTATTTATGCACTTCTTTTTGGCGGCCTTTTTGTGACCCAAAGTGGCAGATCAGAAGCTTAAAAAGCAAGTCCTGCACACTGACCATTACGCAAGCAATAATTTATTTAGAAAATACAACGTTTCAGTCTTAGATCTTCATATTTCTAAATAAATGATTGCTTGCATAATGGTCAGTGTGCAGGACTTGCTTTTTAAGCTCTTATAACACTGCAGTATATTTCTTGTCCTGCCTATGCACCACCTGTCTATACTTGTATATCACATTGCACTTTTCTGCTTTTTTGGCACTTCTGGTTGGACGCAAACTGCATTTCGTTGTCTTTGTACTTGTACTCTGCACAATGACAATAAAGTTGACTCTAATCTAAGCTAATCTAATCCAAATGTAGATATAAAAGTAGAGACACACACATACAAAACAACAGGCAGCAATTTAGAAATACAGAATGAAACAGACAACAGAATGAGTGTGTTAAAAAGGCCAGCGATTAAAAATGTGTCTTTAGCTTAGATTTAAAAACAGAAATGGATGGAGAATAGTGAAAAAAAACACCTTTAGTTCTGTTGGAAGGTATAAATACAACGTTGGAATAACACTACAAAGTAATGCTTTTAAAATTCTACATATGCAAAAGTAAACCGTGCCACGTTTTAATAAGGAACCCTTGAGTTGAAGCTTATGGCTTTATTAATGGTTAATAAATCAATATCAATCATTGGGGTTGTCAGGTTGAGACAATATGCAGTTAAAAAGGTTGGTAATCGATTAATACATGCTCATCTGACGTACTAATAAGCCATCAGTTCTGAAGTTGTAAAAGCTAATAAGTCATTAATAAAGGATTTTTTTTATCAAATGTGCAGTTGGAACCGTTAATAACATGTTAATAAATGGGTTTTTGGTTCAGATTGAGTTCTGAACAGCCAAAGATCGTTTCTCAATGGAGTAACAGCATGACTATCGTAAAGAGCTCTCACTAGGCCCCCTTTCAAGACCTGCTCTCCGCCCCTTTGCTGTGAATTTTCGAACGGATGACTACAAAATTACGTCAGGCGTTTTCTGATATACACGATCTTTTTTTGGCGTACAGGAAGTGTGTGTGGCCGTGTCCAGCCTTCGCCCAGCCTTCGCCCGCAGAATAGAAGGAGCTAACAGCATCTAATTGCAGCAAGCCGCTCAGTAATTGCAACGAAGGAAAAAAAACATATAACGTAAGAAATGTGTCTGATTTTCTCCGAGTAGTATAGTTAGCTGCTTCCGTAAAAACTAGCGTTGTTGCGGCGCAAAGTAAGGTTTAGCGGTGGAAAGCCACTGCGGCAACTATCGAACATTAGGCGGCTAACTAGCAAGGCTTTGTTAGCTACATGGCTAACGTTAAGTTAAACTATGCCGCTAGACGTTATGTCTCTTACTAATGTGTGTTTTTATATATTTTGACAATACATTGTGTGTATGGACGAACACGTACGCTAGCTGGCATGTAACGTTAACGGAAAGTCGGCTCACTTATTATCAAATGTCTTTTTTTTATTAATATAATAATTTGTTGTTTTATTGGTGGTACCGTTAGCTGGTCTTATTATCTAATATACCTCGTTTTACGTGCATACGACTCTCTTATTTCTCCTTAGTTATGTTTTCTAATTCATCCTAAGTGCTACTACGACGAAAAGCGCAGACGGGCCGCTCTGTTGCACGTTTGGAAACAGAAGGCCAAACTCCATTAGAAAAATCGATAATTTAAGACGGCTTTGCTATAAGTTATCGGTATACGACTTGTCTGACATAATTTTTTCAATATTTTATTAATGTTTTGTCTTTTGGTAAATTCGGCTGACCTACTATGTACTAAGTAATAAATAATGTCCCAATAAATCTGAGTTGCTCTTAATGGTTTTAGGCCACTGCCCATCTGTGTCCATTGTGGCGGAAGATGAGTATGGGGGAAAAATAGGCAAGACATCTTTTGAAAGTGCGACAATTGGTGCTTTGAGTTTTGGATGTGTTAAGATTTTTAAAATAAGCTCAAGCTACTAAGGCCTTAAATCATATTTTATGACTTTTATGTTTGCTAACAATCAAGGTGGCCTTTCATTTGTGTTATGTTTCATTGTGCCATTAACAGACTATAAAGTATTCCTTTTTGGTCAACAGATTGTCTAATGTCTTCAGGTGATATGAATACCGCTGTACCCAACCATCGAAGGACCAAGCCCGGCGGTAAGAAATTACACATTATGGCACAAATCTTTGTATTTATTTTATCAGCTCCTACCAGACCAATCGCAGACATTTGTTCTTGGTAGAAGCATGCTGCGTGCTGATTGGCTCACTGATGAGATTTTACTCCTTAGAGATTGAAATTGGGTATTGAATGACAAGTAGTGCTGGGTACCGAATTCAGCGCTTTTTAGGCATCGACCAAATTGCCTCTGAAGTATCGAAAAATGCCTCGTCATTCAATACCCTGAGGAGAAAATCTCATCAGCATCAGTGAGCCAATCAACACAGGCACGCCATAGCGTTTTATTTGCTGATAATAGGAGCTACATAGCAAAGCGAGCAGATGTAATTCTTGGGTCCTTGCAGGTATAAAGACTGGGGTTGTGGCCAGCGGCATGTCTGGACCGACCTCCCAGATCCCCGGTCTGTCCCAAACGGCAGACGAAACCTCTCCAGTGGAACGGACCACCGGCCGGCGAGTTGGGATCTTTGAGTCGGACTCGGAGTATGTGAAGCTCGCAAAGGGAGGTGGACACAAAGGTAAAAGGGCAGGGCTTTCCCTACCATTAGAAGCCTTTTTTTTTTTTTTTTGGGCAGCACCTGAGACGCATAAAATCAATTTGAGATCTAATGATTGTAGTTGGACTACTTTAGCACGTTTTTTTGAGTGTTATTTATTGATTATCTGCTCTAGCTTCTCCAACGTTTTAGACAGATATGGAGATAATAACGGTCCAAAATGAGGTTAAAATTGCATTTTGTTTTTATTGAAAAACATCACATTTTCTTGGGGGAGAACCCAAGAACCCCTCTGCCAAATATGCGTACCTAAGTCTGGACCTCTGCGTCGAGGCATTACACCTCTCAGTACATGTGCGCCTGCTCTACCCACTGATCCAACCTGGGCCACTGCTCCTGAGTATTTCTTTTCGGGCACACATAAGTGGCCTGTTATGTAAAGTGTAATGCCTCCATGTAAATGTTCCAGATGGATACACGTTAGTTTTGTCAGATTTGAACACCTATTAGATAATATAGACTTTATTGATCCCAAAACTGGTAAATTTCAGGTATTTGTGTAGTACACTAGCCTCATTATTAAGCCCATGAGATGAATAGACTGCCTAGACTGCCTGTTAAGTGCTTTCAAATACAGTGCTTCATAACTGCTGGCAGTGTTTAGTTTTTAATGTTGTGTCTCCCCCCCCCCTCCTCCCCCCACCCCTCTCTCTCTCTGCAGGGCTGCTGAGTCATGATGCTGACGCTGATGACAAACCCATGAAGCCTGCCTACAATCCACCCAACTGGTTTGGTGATGAATTAAAGAGGTACGAACACTGCTTAGAGACACACAAATAAGGCCTCTAACATGGCGAAGATGCGTCTAGTGATGGCGAGATGAAGCCTTCCAGCAAACTGGGTTCGCAATAGGGTTTACTCACAACACCACCTGTTGGTCAAAGAGTGTAGAACAGGCAACAACCCCCCCCCCCCGCCAATAATCAAAACTGGGCTTTTAACAACGTTTTTGTTCCTTTTTTAAGGGTTTTGTTCCCTTTTTTTGGACGTTTTGTCGCCTTTTTCAAAAAAAAAAAAAGAAATTGGCAATCACAAATCCTATCCTACAGACTAAAGAAAATCTTTGTTTGGTATCGATCCTCGCAGAAATCACACCTATAAGCATTTAAATTTCTTTAATTTTAACATTTTTACAAAAATGATCACTCCCTCCAATATCGTGGATCATATCGCAACATCAGTCAAAAATAATCCCACTTAGATATTTTCCTCGTACCGTGCAGCCCAGTGGTAATATGTCTGATCAACCCTACCACGGGCAACCTTTTTGTTTAAAACTTTGTTGTTCTTTTTCTAAACTTGTCACGTTTTTGTTTAAAAAAAAAAATATTTTTTCAAGTTTTTTTTGTCCCTTTTTTTAGACTTTTTTTTAACGTCAGTTATTTTTCAAATTCTACAAAATCAAATAAACCACCCAAAAATTCAATGAAAGTAGTGAACTGATCATTTATTTTACTTGTGAAGCGTAACGGTTGTATGGAACCGTCCACGTTATTTTCTTTGACAGTTTTGGTTGAAAGAAAAGAAACCCAAATTTCTGATTTATAGAACGGTTTTAAAAAAAATGGGTCAAATATGACCCGAGGACAACAGGAGGGATAACTGCTGGCCAGCAATACAACTTATATCACCGTGGTTTTGTGCTTACAGCGGGAGCAAACCAACATCTCCCGACAGCAAGATGATGGGGGGCATGCAGCCCCTGGCTGCACCGTTTGGCACCGATAACGGTTCGTCCTGGGAAAGAGATGGTAGATTCTCCCCCAATAAGGAGAAGGTGAATGGACCAAACTAGTCACCCCCAAAGATTTTATAACGTGTCCATGTCTTACATTCTTTTTTTTTATTTTTTTATTTATTCATTTATTTACCACACCCTTTCCATTTTTTTCACCTAATTAACTCCATCGTCGCATTCGCAGTTTGGTTTAAAATCCATTTTGGGCTTCATTTTTCTGCCGGTGCTTGTTGGCTGTGTGGAAGCTTTGTGGAAATATTTCTAGAAGTTTCAGGTAAGTACAGAGTGACGCATTTAGAAGGACCTGATTTAAAAACACAAGTTCATGTAAAGTACATTTCATACAATGTTTTTTCTTTTTGTATCAAGGAACAAAAAAAAAAAACTTGTTTTCAAAACAGTAATTCTTTTTAAACTCCATATTTCTTCGTAGTGTTAAGACCGATATGTTACATATGTACATACATACACATTCACTCACTCACTCACTCACTCACTCACTCACTCACTACCGGTTAAAAGTTTGGGGTCACTTAGAAATATCCATTCCACTACATTCCAGACAGATTACCAGCTGAGATCAGTTGCATTGTTTTTTTAATCAGGGCAGCAGTTTTCAGATTACATTATCTGCTTACATAATTGCAAAAGGGCCATAGCCTTTTAAAATGATATCAGATTAGTAAACAGAATGGGCCTTTGGAACATTGGATGAATGGTTGCTGATAATGGGCAATGTAGATATTGCATTAAAGATCAGCCACCCACTCAGATCAGCTGGTATTCTGTCTATAATGGAGTGGAATGGAGTTTGGTAGTATTACACAGGGTACCTGTCAGATTAAAATCAGTTTAATTTGCAGTAGAATGACTATATTTTATTGAATATTGAAGGATGTTGTTGTTGCTGTTGCTGCTGGGTTCATGCTCATGCTTGTTCATGTTTCTTTAATAATTTTTCATCGCATGACAAACTGCATCTCAAGTTTTCTCCCCATCACTTCATCCTTTGCGCTATTACCAAGATCTGATCCAAGTTGCTTGTCAGCTTGTATATTTGGCAATAAAGTGAATCAATCTGTCTATAATTCTGCAGTAAGAGAGTCGGAACTATCCGGATTTATCGGTCTGATAATGTGGCTGCAACATTCAGGCGATGGAGCTCAACAGTGACCGGTCACTTATTTAACGGCTCTGGATCCACAAGTGGATCTTCCCCAGTTCAGTTGTTCTGTTGACATTTCAAAAATTGCTGATATAAAGAGTTTTAAGTCTGGAACCGAGCCAACCAGCTACGAGATGAGCCGTGACCCTGAAACATTTCATTTGGTGCAAAAAACATTTTGAAATCCGCAAAAATGTAATCGGTACGAGACCGCGTACAGAAGCTATAAGAGACTCGTTTCTAGCCGCGGTTTTCGCGGGTACAAGGTAACAGCGAGTTGGACCAATCAGAGATGTCGCTTAGGATTGTGGGTATTGTAGTATTTTTCCATAAGCTTGTGAGTAAAGCCCAGTTCAATCTCTAAACGGTGTGCACCGTGTTGCTACAGTTTCCGCGATGAACGACCGGTTTCCTCTGAACGGTGTGACGGCGTTGAGTTGTGTTTTCTCCGGTTTTGGTGGGCGTGTCTCTCGTTCATTGGCTGTGTCCCAGGGGATAGCCAATCAGCAGAGACGTGTCACTACACTCGTGGTAATGAAAAGGCAGAGCGCTTGCGCACACGGTGTTCAACGCACCCCCATTTCAGTTCAAAAAAATGCGTTGCTACGTTTTGTCGGCGCTGAACGTGGCCTTGTATTTCTTAAAACAAGCTTGATTTCGTACGGACTTCTAGCTTCTAAAGGACCAGAAACTTACGTTTCACAATCTCACAGCTCGTGGTCAGTCTACCTCGGATGGTTTAGACATTAAGGACCCTTTTTTTTAACAATCTAAGAGCACGGCGTGAAGCGCCTGGCGCAGGTGCGTGTACGAATCCACTTTTGCTAGTTTGACGGCGGAAAAAAGGTGTGTTTTGGGGCGTAACATGCAATAAACCAATCAGAGGGTCATCTCCTATTCCCTTTAAAAGCCAGGCGCATTTGGACCTTGGAGCATTGCTGTTATGATGGAGGATTTGCTGAGCAGGAAGGAGAGATTTTCAGGAGAAGAAACTGATCTGCTCGTGCGTGAAAGTGCACGAGCAGCTCACATAATACTATTTCACAGTGTAATATTTGTATTTTTAATCTTCTGCATGTTTTTGTGCTGCTGCCTCAAGATAGCAATACGCCAAGAATGCATCTGAACACACCTCCCTGTAAGACCAGCACGCCCATGGGCGCACAGATGGGCGCAGGTGCATTTGCTATTTAAATGACGCAGGCGCTGGACGGGAAACTGACAACTGCGTCGGTCTTAAACTAGCAAAGACACTTGGGTCGGGCTTCGCGCTGCGCCAGGTGAAAGATATGGCCCTATAGCTAATAATCTAAATCCTTACTGAGAAAATTAACTTGATTTTTTTTTTTTACTTCCGGAACCACACTGTTGAGCTCTATAACCGTCATTAAGCGCGACACAAATTAAGCAGGTTCATTAAATCTGGGTAACTTTTCCCTCCCACAGATGTCTCCTGATGAAGTCGCCGATGAGCTTGGCGGTCTGTCCATGACCAGCAAATACAAGCGAACGTGAGTATCAATCAATGTGGTGGAATACAAAATCCAAATACAAGACAATGAAAATCTGGCGCAAATATTTAGTGGCGGCACCATAAATAAAGTGTTGGACGGAGGTTGTGAGAGACTTTTTAAGCCTCAAGTTGATGGTAGGCCTGTAATAATGATTAACTGCAATTATTTGCTATCATTAGCCAAGGTCTTAAAGGTCCCATGGCATGAAAATTTCACTTTATGAGGTTTTTTTAACATTAATATGAGTTCCCCCAGCCTGCCTGTGGTCCCCCAGTGGCTAGAAATGGTGATAGGTGTAAACCGAGCCCTGGGTATCCTGCTCTGCCTTTGAGAAAATGAAAGCTCAGATGGGCCGATCTGGAATCTTCTCTTTATGACGTCATAAGAGGAAAGGTTACCTCCCCTTTCTCTGCTTTGCCCGGCCAGAGAATTTAGCCCACCCATGAGAGAGAGAGAGAGAGAGAGAGACATCATGGCTTGCAAACGAGCAAAGTGGCAGTTGGTCAAGGATGAAAGAGACAATTGCATTGTGAATCGCAATTATTTCTGAGACAACTAATTGTACAGCAAAAATGTTGAATTGTTCCAGCTCTAAATGATGGTGCCGTCTCGTGTCTCCCCTCCAGGTGTTATGAGAAGAAGGCTCCTCCGGTCAGCATGTCCAAGCTGCTGAGTCATGGCTATGTCGAGGACAAGAAGAAGTCTCCTAATGACGACGATGCCTCAAGTAAGACGTGGGGTCCTTTTACAGGTTTATGAACAGTGGGGAACCGTTTCATTTTGTTGTTGATCTAAAGGCCCCGACACACCAAGGTGGCCTTCTTTTTGGCTGATAAAACATGGCCGAAATAGGAGTACAAAGTAAGTCAGTTGTAGGCTATACCGTAGGGGTGAATATTAAGTGCTTTGGGGTCCTTCTGTAACTAATTTTGGGGTACAATGGTTCTGGAGAAAGCTACATGCAGCAATGCCACAGGCCAAGCAATCTCCAAATTCCAAACAGGCACATTTTGAACGGGCACTGTACTAGTTTAATACAAAGACTGTAATAGACCTTTCTCTCTCTGCACCGCTAAACAATTAGCCCCCTAGCAAGCAAGCTATCTTACTAGCCTCTTCCCCTTGTTGAATGAGGAATAGATGACCGCCGCCTGCTGGCATGGGGAGTTATTTCCTCTCACGCAGGCGCAGAACGTACGTGGAACTTGGCTGTAGTCTCTGCGCTGTGTTCCAGTGCAAATCTTTGGCCAAGACAAAGGCGACGGGGGCCGACGTGAGGCTACGCCACAGTCGGCCCTCGTCGCCACTAGTCCCCGGCCGTCAGCTTGGCGTGTCAGGGCCTCAAGTGTTTAAGCTAGAGGGCAAGTTTGCTCGGATGCTGATGTTTGCTTTGTTTTCTAGGCGTGACCTCAGATCAGACCAGCACCGTTGGGACGGAGGACAATGGCGACGACCTGGAGTAGTGCATACAGGTTCTGGTCTCGAGGGAAACAGGGTGTCGTCCTAACACTGGTTTATGGTTTCCACAGATCCACGAACACACCGCTCCGCCCCTCTCGGTTTCACTCGCATCTATTGTACATCCACTGACTGTTAGGTTTTGTACTCATGTTTATGCAAAGGTACTGCTCTCTTTTTATTTATTTGCTTTCATTTGTAAAAAAAAAGTAGATTGAGTAGATTGTGTCCGTCGTGCTCGCGGTATTTCTTATCTGTGTTGTCGTTTCTCGATTTGAAAGACGAGTTGTGCACAGGGCAGGAAACTAACGAATGTTGGGTCCAAAGGGTTGAGTGGTGTTAGTTTCCTTCCCTGGTTGTATGAAGATCGAGCTAGTGAAGTTCTAAAATGTTAGTGCTAATGAAATGTGGTTCTAGTGACGTGAAATATTATTTGTTTCGATCGAGGGTTCCTGCTCTCTGAAGGGATGTTAAGAGTTTGTTTTTTTTTGTGTGTGTTTTCGACTGCGGGGGTGGAAACGATCATTGGTTGAGACAGCCACCCTGCAGCTGTGACCACATGCCAAAGTGCGTACTGATGGCCACAGCCGCTGTGCTTTGTTTGGTTAAAGGGGCCAAAGATGATTTTTTTTTCTTTTTTTTGGGTAAGGTTGCTGCTCTGCAAAAGGTTGCCCTTCTCTACTATACCACCCACAATTCTGTTGTTTTTGACTCCGTAAAAAAACCTAACATGCCTTGTTTTAGTGTGTATTTTTATGAAAGCTTTTACTCCGAATTATCAGAATAAAAGCCCATTCAGAAGAAAAATGCCTCGTGTTGAAACACTAAATTAACTCGTGATGTTTGCACGGCTATTTTGAACACTATCAGGTGCTGCAAGATCAATTTCCTCGCCAACTGTTTATTGGGAAGCTCACCAGTAAACCGCTAACAATGCCAAGTGTTTTTGATGGCAGTCCAAGTATCTCAGAAGCGTGCTAATGATATAATTGAATTGGGTCAACTCTAGATGTTGAAGCTCTCCAGTGTTATCTTAATCTCATTCAGCCCCGTAAAACCCGAAACTCGTGCAACTACCAATAAGTATACTGGGAAATTTCAGGGGAATCGGCCACCTTTAGCAGACTTGCCAAGCTGAAAGTCCAGTCCACTGTATTTCCCTGTGAAGATTAAGGCGTAATTTACGCTGCTGCGTTCAATCTACGGCATAGGTTACGGCGAAAGCTCTGCGTGGAGCCTCCGCAGAACCAGGAGTCACGCTTAAGGGGGACAAGTTTTAATAAAAGTGAGTTCTGAACGTGCCAACCGAGCAGTTTTTGGTTTTTGGTCTGCTCATGCAGTGTTTTGACTTTGTAGGCATCAGTAGGAGAACTTTGTGTTAGTGCACAGCCCGATCACACCAAACCCTCCACTAATGTCGTGTTCATCTATCTGATAGGAGTTTATTCCGTCGAGATGGGAGAAATGGTTACTGCGACAACATTTTTGCACATGAAAACTTTTTTGAAGCGGTGGAAAAGGTCTGTCTCGAATAAAAGTCTGCCAACCAGAGACAAGGATGCCCCCTACATCTGCGATATTCATTCTTTAAAAACAAAACACTGACATTTTACTCTGTAACATAATCTAAATTCATATTAAAAGTTCATTTTTTATTAGTAGCAATCCCTCTCCGTATTGCTAGCGACAGTAGCTAGGAAGCTCACTGTCTCACAATGAGCAAATGTCGATTTTTAGCAACAACTTAATTAAGCTTAATCGCTAATCGGTTAATACATTCCATCTATTTTCTGCCACCAATCTGCATCCGGTTTGCATTCATTTAATTGATCCTATCATTAGGAGTTATTGATGTATACTGCTGGGATTTTGTGCGGATGTGTGATGAAGATTTTTAAGCCACGTGCTCCCTACTGGTTTCCGTCATACTTTGCCACTTCATTGAGTCAATCCGGTATGATTGTGAAACAGGTGGCCAATTGTAATTCATGTGGTATTCATTAGGGCTTTTTGACCTGCAGTAGGGCTGTGCACCATATGAGGAGAATATGCCATATACGATAACGTTGTTGAATATCACGATAACGATATTACTTGCGATATATACAAATGGATATTAAAGTGTACTCAGTTCTGACTTTCGGTTGCTTTTAGTATTCTAAAATACAACAAACTGCTTGTTGAATTTCAAATTGCTAACATTCGTTTATTGAGCAAATTGAAGATTGAATTGAACATAAAAGGCACCACTTAAAAAAGAATGAGTTACATTTTAATTTGCAGTTTTTTTTACTGATATTTTCTTTAGAAAACCGATATATTGTGCAGCCCTACTCTACAGAAACACTTTTCAACAGAAGTGTGCCTTTTTGTTTTACTGTTTACTTTTGCAGAAAGCCCGATTTTTAAGTTCACACATATACAAGTTCAGAGTATTCACACAGTTGGCCTTACTGCTCCGAAACCACCGCAGACGATGGGAATTATCACTCCACCTCTTTGTCCCCTGCTTGTTTGTGGGGTTGCGTATTTCGTTTGAACAGTCAGGATATCTCATAAAAAGGTAATAGATTTCATTCCTGTGACATTTGTATAATTTCTTCGCCGTAACTGTGAACCTGCACGGTGACAGTAAAATCCTAATCCTACAGGGACATTTGTCGGGCGGAGAACATGCTCTTAAAAATGAAAAGACCAGGAATGAATTATTTGGGCGTATAACGGCAAGATTAAAGCTCTTGAGTCTGTTCCCGGAAATCCAACACATTCATCACCTCGCGTCTCTGAAATGCTGCAGCAGTAACGGACTCGTTTGTTTGTTTTGTCACTTTGTTTCCAACACTATATATATTTAAGCAATGATGCATCATTGATCTGTATGTGGTATTAAACATTGTCAAGTGTTCAAAACTAGACGCACTGGATTTTATTTTTGCAGTAGACGAAATGGCGAATGTATCATCCTTCTTTTGATCTTGTTTGCTTTGAAGAAAAAGGATTATTTGTATGAACTGTTAAATCTAGGTATATCATTATATTCAGGTACAGTACTTAGAGTTTAAAAATAGTGTTTGGTCACGTTGCTTCCTCTTCTCCCCAGTGTGAGTTGGTGGCGTATCTGTTTACAAACCAATAGCGGGAACCTTTTTAGTGGCTTAACTTAGCAAAGTCCTCCATGAAGTGGTATTATTTCATTTTTTTGTAAATGCAAATGTACCGGAAGAGACTGAAGAAGGAAGCTTTCAAACGGAAGATCCCTCAAGTGTTTGTAGTGAGGAGAAATCCACCTAAACGACTCGATGTAAGACCCCGCTTATCCTGATGACTGCACACAAAACTCTCAATTATCCTTCAATAAATGGGCATGTGCATGTACTCGTGTACTTTGTTTTTTTCTTCTTTAACCAAATGTAACAATTCCAGCACTCAGTCGGCTTATTTCTGTTGGTTTAAAGCCTCTGAACACGGACACAGGTTACAATAAAAAAATCATATCGTCAACTTTAAATCAAATACATGTTTGTGTCTGAAGTAAATGTCCTCTTCCTTTGTTTTCTTCTCAGAGTACACCAGAGTGCTACATTTGAAAGCTGATATTTAAGAAGAAATTGTCCTAGAGGAGCATGCCCCTGGACCCCCACTAAGGGGGTTCAAGCAGAGGCCGAGACGCCCCCAACTCTGAGTAGTTTCCTGTCTCTTCGTCCCGTGGGTTTCTCCACCGCCACGCCTCTTTAGGAGACTAGCGGCAGCTCCTGAGTGTGTTTGATTCCAACGGGAGAAGTGAACGTGAACACAGATTCTGAGCGATTCTTTCACTAAAGTAAATACTGGAGCCATTCTTCAACAAGCCACATATCTCCAGAACATTCTGACACTAAAATGCCGTTTGTCAGACGGACACATCAGGGAAAAATTCTTAGTTTGAGACGCGTTTCTGTCTCGGGAACAAACTCTCGCGAGATCTCGCAACAGGGACGCTAACGTCAATTAACATTCGTCAATGCCCTAAGAAAACTAATCTCTGTGATGCTAAATATGTCTTTTAGCTGTGTAAATATCTAGTTGGCAAAGGGAATTATTAAAGTATACAAATATAACTTTTCCGAGGCCACGCCCCTTTAGGAGACAGGAAGTGTGTACCGTTTCACACCACTGGCGCGGCTTGAAATCTATCTTTAGTATAGAGGATCTTTTGTTCTGGGTTCTGGTGTTTGTCACCTTTTTCACCCCTTAAGAGTTTTGCAGGTATGGGGGGGGTATTCAGTTAATCTGGTGGATTAGACCTCTTCCAGGACTGTGGGGGTGTGTATACACTGATTAATTGACATCTTCTGGAGTCTCCTGTTAGCTCTGTTGCACCTGAAGGGGCAGGACAAATGCCACCTTCATCATTCTTATTGGCAGATGATTTGTGACCTAATAAATTCCCAACTAAGCTCCGGCCCACCTTTAACCTGCGCCAGAGGGCTAATCAGCCAGAATAACTGAAAGCACCTGTGTCGGTCTTCAGAGGCTTTCAAGGGTAACTTTGTTTGTGTCTAAGTGACTGATGGGAACAACAGTCTTTGACGTTGGTCCAGTATTAAGCGAGATCGCTGCGGCGAAACAAGCTGCAATGTAAGTTATTGGGCAATTGGCACCTTCAATTTACGTTCACGAAAGTGCTTGTTTTGCCACTGCCACAACGTTGGCTCTAAACACGCTAAAAGTAGCCTATTGTTTTTTTAAAAGCAGTCTCGTGGGGTTAGGAGCTGTTTCTGGTTAAACAAAGAGGATTTTACTCTTTAAAAATCTCTGTAGGGATCCTTTCCATAATGTTGTCAGACACTTAGAATAATAATCTGAGTCTGTCAGCAGCAACAATTGAACTTTTAGTGGATGAAATTGACACTGAACAATGGTCCTGTAGGATTACATTGCAGTCCGGTAAGTAAAATAATTTAAAAATAAAATAATCACTTCTGTAATTTATACTAAAGTAGGCTACTTAATAAGCTTATACTATTTAATTATCCTTATGGACCAGTCAGGCCTAAAGCAGTGTGTGTGTAGAGGAGAAAACGCACACACACACACACACACTCTTTCACGCACGCGCACCGTGGTCGTTGCAGGCTGCATCCTTCCTCTCTCCAGCACGGAGCTGCCGCGCCGCATCTCACTTTTACAACGCGGCTTCTGCAGCCGCGACAGCAACGCATACATGCAACGGTGCATCGGTGGCTGATCGATTCTTGTATCGGAAAACAATCCGCATGGTGACGTCACGCCGCTGATCGGTTGTAGTGGCTGGGCGGGTTGGTGGCTGACTGGCTGGGTAGCCTACCGCGCGGACGCCAGGGATATAGAGACAGATGGGTGCATTTAAACTCCACAACGGATAAAAAAAAAAAAAGCAAAGTACAAAAAATCAAAGAAAGGACAATATCGCACGAGGAGTGTGTGGACGCGCACGGGTTTGCTGTTTGTTTTGTTTATTTGTCGCGTATACACGTCGCGTGGGAAATGTAGTAGCTGCCACGGCCGCCAGCGGGAGGATGGATGCGTAACAGGACGGATCGAGCCAGCTGTGGCCTGCTTCTAACAGCAACATCTGGCCGGTGAGTCGCACTGACAGCCGCAGCAGCTTGCTTGCCTGCCTGCCGGGCGGGCGGGCAGCTTGTGTGAACCAGGCACGGAGACAGACAGGGAGGCTCGGTGTCAGTGCAGCCTCGCTCCCTGCTCTCTGGTCGGGTGAGTCGCGGTGACCTCGTCCTTGGCTGCCGGATGGCGGTTGAGTGATTGATGTGCACGTTTGACAGACAGGCTGCATTAAGGTGCATCGCGGATAGCTCAAGCTCTAATGTGGGGTGGTGGGGGGGGGGATCATGAACGTGACATACTGTTAAATGCCTTCTGTGCAGCGTGCAATGCACACCTGCACATGTGATGCATAACCTTTTAAGGTGAAAATATCGCTTTGTGGGGAAATCGTCAATACATGCATCAGTGAGGGTTACATCCCCCACTGGGTAGCCTCATAATACCAGGAGATTAAAACAATATATGAATGAAAGCAATATAATCTTATTTTGAATCCTTACAGACATTGATACTATAGCCTATAGGTGCATAAAAAGCAAGTCCCCTTTGGGGAGTTGTAGAAACATAGTGATCTTGTAAGGTCACCGTAAATTCCCGACTAGTCTCTGCAGGGATATTAGAGAGGTTTAAAAACCAGAATAGCACGGAGCTTCAGGGGGGGTCAAAGCAATTCCCCGCTGGATTATTAGAGCAGGTGAAACACAATATGATGCCTGTAAACTCGCACTTTGACACACTCACAGGCCCCCAGGGGCATGACAGTGATTTTCTGTTTCACGGTGTATCCTCCTTGTCCACATCCTAACCGGCTTGTAGTCCTTCCGCAGGGTCAGAGAGGGCTCGTCAGCAGCCAGCCGGCTCTGGACTACAGTGAGGAGATGGAGGAGGGGGAAGGGCCCGTGGCGGTCAGAGAGGGGCCGAGCGGTCATGGCCTCCCACCGAACACCAGCAGCACCACCACCACCACCAACAACCTCCTGGCTTCTGTCAAAGAGCAGGTAGGAGGCACAAGATGCTGCAGTCACACCCTTGTTGTTGTGTGTGCTTTATTGTCTCACCTTTTTACAATTAAGATTTATTTGATTAGGATAATGCACATTAATCAAGGTTTCTGTAAATGCGCAAGTGTTATAGCCAGATAGCTAATCATTTTCAACTGTAGTCCTAGTTGCCTAGCATGCATTTCTTTAAGGTTGCCTTTTTTTCCATTAGAGCAATAGCCCCTCCAAACGTCCCTGCACCAATTCATCCACTTTTGATCTAGTTTTGTGGCTGCGTTTACACTGACAACCTTCCAATTTAGTTTTTCTGGGGCTCATTTCTTAGGATGAATAATACAGATACAGACACGAATAGCTTTACCCCTCAAAGTGATCAATGCTACTTCACCTATAGACCATATATTATATACCTACAATAGAAGTATTTTTAACTAAGTAAAGCGCACGTGAACAGTCCATAGTGCCATAGAACGATAAAATCTGAGCAGCAGTTGTTGGTTGTACTTAGCCGCTACAGAGCTCCGGGACGCCGGCCACCAGCGGCAGTTGTTCATCCTTCAATAGGTGACTGTGAGCCGGCTACAGGCACCGCCAGATGACGCTCCTTTCAGGGGCCGTGGTAGTGGAGTTTAGCCAGAAAAAGTGAGCGTCATGCGGCCATGACAGTTAAGTTTAGGCACCAAAACAACTAAGTTTAGGAAAAACTTAGAATAATAATCTGAGCCTGTCAACGGCAAAACGAGCACCCTGTGAAGGTAAATACAAGCTGGACAGTTGCCTTATTAACTTACATTGTAGCTTGTTTCGCCGCTGCTGACTGCAGCGATCCAGGTTGAAATGGACGGTAGTTACACTTTAAGAGCAAAGACAACATCTGCAGTTATTACAAATCCCAGGTAATATTCACCTTGTGAGAATGACCCTTCATAAGAACGGAAAGCGATGATTCGAGTGCGTTTTTGTACCGGTTTCCTTTCACACATTTCCGTTATGTTTTTTGTCTTCTGCTTTTAACGGGACTGAAGCTTCTCCTCAAAAAGTCAACTTCAGTATTTCACTCCCCATTTCTTTGGGCTTGTTGACGTCCTCGCTATCGCTGCTCAGACAATGTGTGAAAAGTCGTCTCTGGTTAAATCATGTCAAATGTAGGCCTAATTAATGTCTCACCGGCATACTTTGGCCGCTGAATGTTGATATGAAACGACAGTCGGTGATCTGTACTTTTTGACTAACTCCACTTAACTCGTTGAAAAACGTCAGATTCGTGTTACATATTAACGTGGTAAAATCACAACAGAGACAGCTGCAGCGGCAGTGTGAAGGCAGCCTCCGTCTCTCCGTCTGCCTCCGTTCCCGTGCTGTTATTTTTATGCCTCTCTCTATCCCGTCATCATGGGAGTCTGTCTGTTCTCTCGCTCTTAATTATGCCTGGACAGTGGCCATGTTCTCTACTTAGTCCCTGGGTGTGTGACTCTGAAATACTGCACACTGCTATTTGAAGGCTTAAGATGTCCAAGAAAAGAGACTCTGCTCTTACTTTTAATCTGCAATCTCTTTGGAGCTATCAGACAAGAAAATCTGGGCCTTCAGATTGCTCTGATTTCTCAACTGATGTGAAGTTAGGGCCGTTTGCTTCCTTGATGTTGCTTGATTCCTCGAAAAAGCTCTGCCTGCTGCTAGAAACTCCCTCATTTCACACATGAGAATCCAGGACTGCTGCATCATTATCCCTTCACGTGCATTGTATCGCAGCGAAGGAGATGCATGTGTTGTGCATTTGTAGCTTTCTCTGAAGACCTTATTATGAGAACATTCAAAATTGCTATAATGCGTAGTTAGCGTTCATATGGAATCATCGTACCTCAGTAATAATCTCCAGAGAGAAAGAGCTGATTTCTGGATTTCTCTAACCGGGGAGCGCACGTTGATAACAGCACGGCAAGAAATGGATGATTAACAGCTAACAAACAACCCCTTATAACCTACAGCCGGGTTGCAATTTCCAGAACGTGCAAGTTGCCAGAGAGCAAAACGTTTCATCATGTAGCTTGTCGCAGGCCGTTGAACAGCGTGCGACCAGTAAATGGAATCAATTTGCATCACCTTCCTCCGTGTTGAGAATGCAGGTGGCGGCACTGCCGAAGCGTCAAATCTACCGCCTGGAGTCCCTCCACAGAAATGTCAAATTAGACATGCTAAATGGAGCACATCAGTTATTGCCTTCCATCGTGTTTGGGAGCCTGACGCGTTGCCACTTTGCTCTCATTTAGCCAGTTCAAAGCGGGAGGGAGTGATAGACGTGAGCAGGGAAATACCAGAGCTGGAGATGTGGCAACTTGGTAACCTCTGACAACCAACGGCGTAGGTTCTGTTTCAACGTTGACAATTCAACGTCAAACACTTTGTTTCCTGCATTCCGGTTGAATTGTTATGCAACAATTTGTGCCTTTTCTGCATCCATTTATGTCTGCAAATGAAATCACATCTTTGTGGCCGGGTTGCTCAGTGGGTAGAGCAGGCGCACACATACTGAGAGGCTTATGCCTCGACGCAGAGGTCTAGGGTTCGAATCCGACCTGTGACAAATTTCCTACATGTCTTCCCCCTTCTCTCTCCCCCCTTTCTCACTTAGCTGTCTGCCAAAAATTAAAGGCGGAAAAGCCCAAAATCTTTTGCATCTTTTGCGATCCTGTTGTGATGTTCCCCAGTTCTTGTTTTCCATACATGTTTTGAGCCCCCTGCACGGTTATTTTGTTACCTCTTTTGGGGAGTGGGTTGATTTTCATATTTTTTTGAAGGGGACAAATCGACCTCTTCTAATGGGGGGGGGGCATATACCCTGCATCCCTCCCCTGAAATCTACGCCTTTGCTAAAAACCTAGTGCACAGTTCACTTTTGTCACTCCTTGAGCAAACACTGAGAGATTGATTAGATGTTGAGACAACAGCTTGCAGCAAAGATGCTCCGACACGAAAGATGAAACGTCTGTAGCTGCTGCTTGCATCAACGCTGTGAAACCAAGACGGAAAAACATGTCCCTGATATCAGATCTAAACTGTTTACAGAGCTGTCACAATACCAGGGGTCTTCAACATTTGTTAAGCCAAGGACCCCTTATGAGAGAGAGAGAGAGAGAGATTATAGAAAGTGCATAGTTAGTGCATAGAAAACTAAGCGATAAAAGTAATTGGTGGCATGATTTTATAAATGATGTTTTAATGTTAAACACACATGTGACAGTGAATCCTCAGGATCAGCTGTATCCGTGGATGGTTACCTCACTGACAGTAAGCCTATCATTAATGTCTTTTTTTTCACCAATTAGGCTGATTTATAGTTGCTAATAATATGTTGGATTCATGTTAAGACATTTTAATTTTTGAAAAAAAAGTTGCAAAGAAACTCCCTTCTTTCATGTTGCCAGATGACGGTCTAGTACCGAAAACGTTGCCTACTATTGAATTTATTTTTTGCAAGTTAGGCAGTGTGCCGGAGTTTCTTTGCAACTTTTGACCTACTTATCCCGCTCCGACGCACCTGTCTCACGTTATAGATGTGCAAAGTATTTTTCTGTACTGAAAAAACTTTTGAAAATTAACAATAATTTGGCGGGGCCCCACTGCAGTAACTCTGAGGACCCCCTAGGGGCCCCGGACCCCCTGTTGAAGATCTCTGTTATAGGAGATTGGGCTTGTTTTGGGTTGGCATTGAAATTGTCCTCCAACTGCACATCAGCATACTTGTGCCGTAGCTTTTTACATTTCGCTTTAGAGGGGCTTGGAGGCAGATTTCGGACAGAGCCAGGCTAGCGGTTTCCCCCTGTTTTCAGGCTTTGTGCTAAGCTAAGCTAACTGGCTGCTGTATGTTGCTTCATATTTAATGGACAGACATTCAACTTCTTATTTAACTCTCCGCCTGATAGCAGAAAAGCACTTTTTTACGTCCTACTTTTCCTTCAAGAATGAATTGTCAGATGCTTAGAAGAGTGAGGGAAATGCACCGCTAAACACCAACTGTAAATAGTGTAGATGTCTTATTACTTGTTTTATACATGTTTTTTTTAATATATAATTAAGTTCTAACATAAGATAAAACTTTGTCTTACACAGAACATTTCCTTGCATCGTCTGCTCCAACAATCAACAGAGAACATTAAAAAACACAAACGTAAAAAAAAAAAATCTGTATGGTCACCCAACAAACATCTGACACACCTTTCCGTCACGCACACACGCACGCACACACACACACAAACGTGTCATATTTATGATTGTTGTATATGCATATATACAGTATAATATCTTTAGAAGTTTTGGATACCTGACTACCATTTAAAATTAAAGCTCTGGGGGTTTGGACAATGCTTGGCTGCACAGAATAAGCTTCCAACGCTGTGTGGTCAATAAACAGCAATAACATCACAATAATTTTCCCATTGGTCTTTTTTTTTTTTATCCCTGTTAGGGGAAACAAAGCAAGTTCATCTTTCATTATTTCCAAAAACATAGAGGATCTTGTCTGCCAAAATGTTATCAGATACTCATCCGCGCACTTGTTTGGTTCCCCATGGCAGCAGTCGCTCCCAGGTGTAAAAGCCGGGTCCCACTGTATGAATGTGACGCAAGGAGTTGCTAAAAAAGAACATGTCTGCTCAGCAAATCCCCTCCCAGGACAGAGAGGGGGCGGGGGGAGCTCAATAAAACAACAACTGGGCCACGTCAGCGCTCTCCACACTTTGATTGATTTCGACAAACGGGGCCAGAAACACTACGTGCGGCTGTCGGAGTGAATTTACCGAATCTCGATACAGATGATTGAAGGAGATGTGTGGCCGCTTTTCCTACAAGAGGTTCACCTCATATGAGCTGCAGAGTCACAATCTGAATGTGAGGGTTAAACCGGCTCTGTCAATCCAGTTATGGCACCAACCACCGCTGCCCGCCGCTGATGATATCTCAGGCTACATTTACATCGCTACGTTTTGGTTTCTAAGCGTTAAGTTTTGAGCCAAAAGTGATCTCCGCTGCAGAGGAGGGTCTGGCTAGTCCACACAGCATTCTGGAATAGGAGAAAAAAATGCTGGTGGTTTGCTTATTTCTTTAAACCAATCACAATGGTCTTGGGCGGTGCTAAGCTCCAGACACAGCGACGGTGGCTCTGCAGAATAGACTCAGGAAGGAACTTGTTTTGGTGGAACATTTATACGCTGCAAAAAACGGCACATACAATATTAAATGAAGTTAACTGTTGACACAATACAGTAACGTGAGCTATCTAAATTAGCTGGATACGGGCGCCTGGGTAGCTCACCTGGTAGAGCGTGCGCCCATATATAGAGGTTTACTCCTCAATGCAGCGGCCGCAGGTTTGACTCCGACCTGCGGCCCTTTGCTGCATGTCATTCCCCCCTCTCTCCCCTTTCATGTCTTCAGCTGTCTTAGAAAAATAAAGGCCTAAAATGCCCAAAAAAAATCTTAAAAAAATTAGCTGATACATGGTTGAACCTCATTGGCTCTTACCAGTGTATCTCCGTGTGTACTTCATCCACAGCAATCCCACCAATCGCTCCCAAAACGTCCCAGTTAGAGAGGAAATTCCCTAAACATATTCTTTGTAAATCTTTACGATCATTCCCTGAAAGAACCAAGCAGGTCTGCCTTGTTGCACGATCCATTTTTTTCTTAAAACTTCCCATTTTCAGCGTGTAACGGTGCTCAGAGGTTCCGGTTAATGTTGCTCGATGCGACCGGAGTTTAAAGCTAATTCAAAGAAAGAAGGAAGGGAAGTGAGGGACATCCGGCGGAACTATTGATGTAGGCTACTGAGGCACAAAACTGTTGCTGTTTGACATCTGCCTGGATTTGAAAGCATGCTCTCTGTCATATCTTTTGGAACGGAGTGCTTTTGATGGCCTGTAGATGCCACCTGCCTTGTTGACTCAACATCATGGGTGCTCAAGGTTGCGTGTCAATCATGTTAGCGGTCAGCAGCAAAGTCCCTGTGACATGGAGCAGGGAGCTGATTTCTCTTGTGGAAAATCAAAGAGGAAAATCCACCCTTGGGTACTGTTTCAGATCACATCAATCTGTGATGTTTCCTTCGTTTCCAGGAGTCCATAGTGAACCCAATTTGCGTCCACCTTCCTCATCTACTTAGTGACTTCCACCGTCTCCCCGAGCATCAACTTGTTGCTTTTGCATCAAAGGTGGGCGGATAAAGAGACGTAAAGTGCTTTAATGCATCAATGGGTTACATGTGTTGGCGGAAAGAGCAAGAGAGACGTCAAAAACAAAAGTGGGATGCACGGCGTTCTGGTCTATTGAGGCTATTGTGGGTGTAGTAACTGGTACCTCTGCTTTCCCTCTAATTACTATTTCTCCCTGTGTGATTGTTAAACGACGCAGTGCCTCTGAAAAGAAATTGAAACGCATACAATTAAAGTTGTGGTGTCGACAGACAGACGGTCATAAAATGAAAGGCTTCTTGGAGCAAAATGGGCCTGAAAATAAGTGTCTCTTAAGTGTGAATGCTCCCTTTTATGATGGCGATTAGCTGAACAAATGCACTTAAAGTATTGAAATTGAACTTGAGGACTCTGTGCAGAAATGCAGTGGCATGAAAAGATAAGACGCATCATACAATGAAGTACAAGTACCTCATTGTATGTCATCGACAGATATTGGTAAAAGAAATGCTTCTCGGAGCAGCAAAAATGGGCTTTAAGTGTGAATGCTCCATTTTTTCAGATGCCGTTTTTATAGCAAGAGCAGGAATGTGTTGCCGCGGCAGAACTAGGCCGAACATTTCACGGATATCACAGATGCAGTCTGGATAAAACCAAACTGCGGGGGCTATGATTAGACACGGCAAGGAGGAGTAAGACGCTGAGGTGGTTGGTGTGTCACTCGATAAGAGAGAGAAGAAACACTTTGTGACAGCGCACAATAAGCCACGGCGAATTGGCCAGTAGCCTCCAGCTGGTACGAGACATCGCCTGGCACGGCTCTGCATCGACCTGGCAGGGCTGGGCGTGTTCCCAGACGTCACGAGGCGACTGGCGCAGGGCGCCGTGCGGCTCTGTTTGTCCCTCGAGGCGAGGCCCTAACGCGGCGAGGCTGGAACAAGGAGGGCTGTGTGTTCCCTGTCCTGTCTCTGTGCTGCTCTGAAGCAGTGGTGGAAGAAGTATTCAGATCCTTTACTTAAGTAAAAGTACTAACACCACACTGTAAAAATACTCTGTTACAAGTCCTGCATTGAAAATGTTACTTCAGTAAAATTAAGTATCATCAGGAAAATGTAGTCAAAGTATTAAAATTTAATTTCAGCTGGACTTGTAGGCCGTTATATTGTTGGCTAGTTTACTTTAGAATAAAACATCAGATTTTATAAACATGTGTTTTGTGTGCAGAAATCTTAATGTGTAAAGTAACTAGTAACTAAAGCTGTAACAGATGAATGTAGTGGAGTAAAAAGTACAATATTTCTCCCTGAAATGTAGTGGAGTAGTAGTAGAAAGCGGCATGAAAAGAAAAGACTCAAGTAAGGTACAAGTACCTCAACATTTGGACTGAAGTAAATGTACTTCGTTACATTCCACCACCGCTACATTCCACCACCGCTGAGATGTCGAGGCAGAGTCAGCAGTGATGCTGTGACAGTTTGCAGCACGTTTGAGCACCATGTTGTCTGAACAGCCCACTGTTGTGCCCCTTAAAGTACTGAATGTGTCAGTCTACATCTAGTCTATGTCCACGACAGTCCACTTCCGGGACTGCTTCGGCGCTGCCGGAAATCTTGCCAGATCTTTTAGGCCGGATGTCCGTAACCTTCCTCTTTCTTTGTGTTCCTTTTGTGAGATCCTTTACATAGATTGTATTGTGTAAGGCCGGGCTCAAAATGTTAAGTCTTTTTCTGCAGTTGCACGACTGCATTTCCATTTTGCAACATTTTGGAGCAGCTGCCTCGGAGCCACATGAGCCTAATAAGCGGACAAACATTTCTCCAATTAACTTGAAGTAACTGTGGCAGAAAAACATATTAACACTGCCAAAATAGTGGCGTGTACCCAATTTCCTCATGAGAATCATTCAAGTTTTGACGCAGTCTGCAGGCGCTGACACACCAACCCGATTATCGGCCATCAGTCAGTCTGGCGAGGTCGGTGACTCGAGTCTGTTCGGTGTGTTCCGTGCCGTCGTCGGTAGGAGGAGCCGTCGGCCTTCGTTTGGGCCGAATTGACTTGTTGAAACAGAAGGCGGGCAGTCGGACTCAATGACCAATCTGATTGGTAGAGTGCTAACCCGGAAATGACGAGCAGGATTAGCGTGACAAACGCCTCTCAAAATCTGACGAAAATCTTTTAAACTGACCTTTGTCGATCTGAAATGAAGACCGATTCAGCGACTGCACGGCCTATTTCTCGCTTCGGTGAACTATTTTCGTAAAATATGAGATCGTATTCCGAACGAGCCGCCATTATGGTCTGGCTTTGAAATTCGGGAGAAGCCATACCCACGTGACGCGTTCGTCCAATCAGCAAATCAGCATCACTTTTTTGACCAACTCGGGGAGGCTGATCAGTCCTACTGCCTTTTCTGCCGAAGGTCGACCGTCGGGTTGGTGTGTCAGAGCCTTTAGATAACGTGATGATACATACGGTCCCCTGTAGGGGGCGTAAATTTGGTTTCAACATTTTGGGGGGTTTGAGATCTCCACCAATCTTCCCCGGGGGTCCCAGGACATGTTTGCCCAGATAGGCTGTTTCACATTAATTTTAAGAGCCATAGCAAAACAACTAGTCCACATACCTCAACTAGTTTAGTTGAACAGCATAAAATCATTCACTTTTTGAATAAAAATGTGTAATGTATCAATCTGTTGTCCCAGTATTAGTAAAATGGATATTAATCTTCAGCCATTTGATAGTCAACAATGTAACTGTACTTAATTCCATTATATTCTGAAAAAAATGATTGCAGCATAGTGGGTCGGTCAAATTTGTATTTTTCCGACTGTATTTCTCGGGACCTGAAAGCAACAACTCTGATTGGTCAAAAAGACTCTCCCAGAGCATCGTGGGAATGCTAAAACGGCTTTAGCATTAACGCTAACGACAGAAAATGAATGGGGGTCTTGTGAAAAGATTACTTGTCTTTGCTTGCTAATTACATTGAATCGAGAAAGCCAACCACTTTTTATAATTATTTTTTCATTCGATAAGATAATTGGGGGGGGGTGGGTGGGGGGGGGGTAAATTACGCATAGGGGTAAATTACTCATAGGCGTCAATTACACCTATGATACTTGTTCATAGGTGTGAGATTTTGTCTGAATTAATGTTTATTTTTCTGAGTACATTTTGATTTCAGAAGCAGACTTGTTGCCTCTGAAATCAGGCCAGTTTACTTTGTTTTTGCCGCCAGCTGCGATAGCATGCAGTGACAGTCATAGTGCATGAGACACCGGCAAATAACCAACATGATGAGACCGATAACTAAATCGCTGTACACCCTCTGACTAAAGAGACTGTCAAGGCTCTGTGCATCACATGGCCAGAGCTGACCCAAATACAAAAGAGCTTTTATCAAGAGACGTAAACGGATGAAAAGCTGTGTGGATTCAAGTGTCTTTTGTAGTTTTTCAAAGGATTGGGATTTGAAGGGCTTTCAGCCTACTGTACAAGTAAAAAAAATGAAATGTAGATAGATGGATAGACTTTGGTATTTAACGTTAATCACTACACAGTGATTAACGTTAAATACTAAAGACGACCAAAATCTGACATTTTTTGACATCTGTTTTAGCATATGAAATTTAGTGTATGCAATGAAAACGCCACATGAACATGTTAAAAATGCAGCAACAGCAAAAGACCAAACTGCATCAGCGGTGGAAGAAGTATTCAGATCCTTCACTTTAGTTAAAGTACTAATACCACACAGTGAAAATACTCTAAGTTCAAGTCCTACATTGAAAATGTTACTTAAGTAAAAGTTTGTAAGTGTCATCAGGAAAATGTAGCGGAGTAGAAGTAGAAAGTGGCATGACAATAAAAGACTCAAGTAAAGTACAAGTACCTCAACATTTGGACAGGACAATAAATATATTCAGTTACATTTCACTACTGAACTGCAGTTACTACAAGTGAGATAGTATTTCGCAAGTTAAGCTACGCTGCCACAGCTTGCCTCACCTAAAGATACATTTACACCCAAATGTTTCCCAAGCTGCTATCCATAATTATCCATCCACCACTGCTATGATAATTTGGAAATCTGTGTTGTCGCTACAGACATTGCACCAATCGTTTCTTTTCTTACTGGTTTTTATTGATTTTTTTTTTAAAGAGGAACAGCAACCACAATACTAACCTTACCAACTATTATAATAATAATAATAGAGGTATGATTAATAAGTTTCTTGGGAGCGTTTTCTTCAGGACACACTGGATGCTGGTCACAAAGATGCCATTTCCCTTTTTGGTGAAGTGCACTCCGTCTGCCAGAAATATTTTCCTGTCAAAAAATCTCAGGAGGGGATGTTCAATGACTTCGCCACCAAAGTTGCCAACAACCTTTCTCATGCATTTGTTTGTCTTCCTGTCGACATTGACCCTCCCAGGCGGTCCATTTCTCCACACTTGCCGCTCGTTGATACAGGAATATGCAATCGTCATTGACGGAAACTCCGCATTGAGCTGCATCAAGTCCTGCTCCATTATGGATGCAAGTTTCTTGGCGGGCATCATTCCCAGATCGTTGCCACCAGCGTGGACGACCAAGATGTCAGGGGGACTCTGAGCGTTTGACCACTCTGCATAAAAACGACGGAGGACGCCACTCCAATGCATGCCTCCTTTGCCAAACCACTCAACTTTGGCATTAAGTCCGAAGTTCTCCCCAAAGTTCTCATACGCTGCTTCCTCTCCTCGTCGGATGTAACTTGACCCGATGATCCATATCTTGGTTACTGCTTTTGTCTCTTTTTTGTCCTTCCTCTGAAATGTGACATGGATCACAGTGGATGGGGCCTTTTTAGAGGTACTTGGTAGCTCTGTCTTTCTCCTCTGAATCGATCACCTGGGATTCTTTTGCGGTCCTTTGTAATTTCACCGTACAACCTTTTTATCAGGGTTACACAGATCTTCCTTCCCTTTCGGGGAGGAGGTGCTGCCTGACCGTACACTTTTTACGAGTCTCCTCACGTCTCCTCTTCCGTACGGGGGAGGTGCTGTCTGGGCTTCTGTTGCTACTCTGTGAAATTTCAGCATAGGCCCTCTTTCTTTTTTCCAGATGCTTGATGTGGGCAAGTCTAGATTTATCCCTGTCAGATATTGACAGTATGTGTTGTGGACTTTGAGTCCCAAAGGAGGATCTTTTGGATAACTGGTTTTCTGAGGGTGGCTCCTGGGTTGGCTCAGCGTCAACCTCATCTGAGCTCAGACTTTGCGGACAACAGAAGTCTATCAGATGGCTCACTGTAACAAAAGCATGTTGCAACACTTGGCCGGGTGTTATTCTCTGAGTAGGATCCAGCTGCAGCATCTGCTTGACCAGCTCCACAAAGTTCTCCAGGTCAGCCTTATCTCTCACAGTGTCCGCTTCTGACAGACGCCTGTCTGGCTTCTGCCGGACTTTCTTCAGATCCTCCAGGGAGCCGAACATGCAGTCGATTCACGGGATGCATCCATACTCGTGTGGCGTCATGAGTTTCCACATATTTGGCCAAGTCTTCCGGTAAAACTGACTCGTTTTGAGTCCAGTGCTGAGGAAGTACCCTGGCAGCTGACCCTGAGTTTGCGTTATCTTCCAAATCCTCTCATAGTCACAGCTCCCAGGGTAAAGCGGGAAGCCTAGGAACAGCTCGGCAGCAATGCAGCCCAGGGACCACATGTCTATGGCCTCGTTACAGGGGAGACCCAGAATGGTCTCAGGAGCCCGGTGCTGAATACATGAGCCCTGCTCTGCTTTTGAGGCATCGCAGGCGGAGCCAAAGTCAATCAGTTTTATCTTTAATGGCTGCCGTACATGGTCCACCAGCATAATGTTCTCAGGTTTGAGATCTGAATGAGAGATCCCTAAGCTCTTCAGGAGCTGCAGAGCTGTGGCCACCTGATGTAAAATAGGCCGGACGTCTCTCAGGGGAAGTGACGAGGTGTGTCTCATGTTCACAAATTCCTTGAGATTCATGTCCAGCAGTTCAAATTCCTGGCAGAGATGTGCTTTGTAGATGAATGAGCTGTCCCACCTTACAAAGTGCCACGTGTCTGGGTCAAACGCCCTCAGCTTTTGCAGGATGGCATCCTCTTCTTCTGCCTCGGTCGCTGAACGTTTCTTCCTTATCTTCACAGCCACCGTCTCATTGGTGGCTGACTTAACACACTTGGCGACTTTCGCAAAGGCTCCTTGTCCAATTAAGTCCAGGACTAAGTAGTCTGAAGACTCGGAGGAGAGCCGGCTTCCTCTGATGACTTGGAGGTCCGTGTCCAAAGAGGCAGAAGAGCAGGACTTCTCAGCCATTTTATAATGGGAATCCTGCTGCTTGTAACTCATAGCTACAGGTTAGGGATGCTTTTCCAAACTAGTTTGAATGAGATGGTTAGAAATGCCAACAGCTAATCCTGACTTGTGTTCTGCACACAGAAACAAAGGCCAGTTGACCGATATGGTGAAGATTCCGGTGTATGATGTGTTGGCTGTGTCCTGGAAAGTTTGGCACTATTGCGTCATATTCCACTGAACACTCAGGTCATCATGGTGAAGGAGTCCTACTTGAGCTCTGATAATACATTTACATCACTACGTTTTGGTTTTTAAGAGGAGCTCTGAGCCAAAACCGATATCCGTGCACCAAGTGTTTTTATCTCTTTATTTAAACTAACACGCCCAAACCGCATATATCAACATGGCTATACAGGACATAAATAGGAGGCAGCATGTATACTCCGCCTGTTGCTGGTAGTTGGCATAGTAACGTTAGTAGCTTTAGTCTCAGAGAATGAGACGTTGTGATCGATAAGAACCAATCAGGCGGTAAAACGATGGCGTCAGTGCAGGTGTTGCCAAAGGTCTTCGAAATCAAGGAGAGGGTTAACCTTTCCTGCTACAGATTGGTGGGACGTGGTCAGAAAGAACAGGGGAGACACTTTGTTTCTCCCACTATGCCTCTAGAGTCCGAAGCTAATCACCGTCACTCGCTCTAACACACACACACACCATAAATCCCGCTTAAATGTACAATCTATAGACAACTCAGCTTACTGTGTCACAGTAAACAAAGCGCCCTCATCAGACCTTTCACTATGACTGAGAGTATTTTTCTGAACTTCACAACGAGGGTTTCCTGGGAAGCGGTGTGTTTTCCAGCTGGGTGGTTTTAATATTTAGACATTATTTGCAGACAACTAATTCTCCAGTGGACCTCCGTGTTGACACACCAGCTGTGGTTCAGAGAAGATTTATGAAGCAGCTGGGAAGCCTCTAGTGTTATGTAACAGAATACAGAGGAGGGAGTGCCAAAACTACCGGCTCTCCGACCACAATCGGCAAACATCTGCTCTACTGTCATACTCGAGCAAGGCGTTGGATCCGTACCAGCTCGTAGTGTTTTCAATATGTGGGGCATATTTTAAGTTTGTGCAGCAGTGGAAGAAGTATTCAGATCCTTTACTTAAGTAAAAGTACAAATGTAACACTGCAAAAAATACTGAAAAGAAAAGACTCAAGTAAAGTACAAGTACCTCAACATTTGTATTTAAGTACTGGAGTAAGTGTACTTAGTTACATTCCACCGCTGGTGTTGTGGTGTTTGGGTTGTCAAAATTGCCGAAAGTACACTCTGATGGCTACATTTCATGCCTATTTTGAGATAGATATCACAATGTTTCTGTGCCTAATCACATTTTGGAAATGTACAAACTAAAACCAGTTTAAAATAGTCTCTTTATGTTTTGTAGTCATGAAGACATCTGGGGTTTCAGGGGTAAACAAGAGGACACTTGGCCCGTTTATCAGTGATTCACTTAAGTGCTGAAGTGCTGTGCCAACTGAGCATCTGATTCACAATAACCTTCAGGACACACACGCATCCATCCCTTGTTTGGTAGGTGGTACAGCTCGAAGAGTGAGACCAGAAACAAGTAGGCATGAAAGTCTCAGTGTCTTCACACAATTGGATATAGTAATCTAGTCTTAAATTCCCAGGGAAAAACAGGTGAGTCGTGGTGGACGGAAGGCGAAATGTGTCTTACATTTGAATTTGACTGCTGTCAAAAGTCCTACAAAAGTTTAAGTTTGACTTTAAAACTTGCACTATTTACTGTCATCCCCATATTAGTCCCGCATAGCCAGACCTTCTTCCACAGCGCTGCAGAGGAAGGTCTGGCTAGTCCACACAGCATTCCTGGATGGGAGAAAAACGTGCTCTGGTTTATTGGCATTTCTTTAAACCAATCACAATCGTCTTGGGCGGTGCTAAGCGCTGTACGGAGCAACGTCACCTCTGCAAAAAAGCCTCGGGAAGGAACTTTTTTTGGTGGAATGTGTGTACGTTCAAAAGTAGTTTCAGTCGTGCAACAGAAAACTCAGATTGGACAGATAGTCTAGCTAGCTGTCTGGATTTACCCTGCAGAGATCTGAGGAGCAGGTAACCATAGTCCTCACAAATCCAACACAAGAACGCCAACACAAAAGAAAGCACAATGTAACGGATATCCGTCCTAAATGAGTGAAATGTGGCGGAATTTCAGTCGGCAATGGAGCAATCCCGGAAGTGGAACGTCGTGGATATAGACTATTCCCAAATAGACCCAAAATGTCAGACTGCTGCTGTGTATGTTTATTGAATTGTGTCCACTCAGTCTTCCTCTAAATTTACAGAAATGGCACAATAATGAATGTAAGCCCCACAGACCCTCCACGACCCATTCTGAGCCAGGAAAACCCCTGACATTGGTGCAAGGCTACCTGGCGCTCGGACCCCGGGCACTGTTATGGACTGAAATATGTGCCACCAGAAACTGAATTTGAATCATTTATATTTGAATTTGAATTGCTAAACTTGAAAAATTGCATTAAAAAACTGAATTTGAATCACATAATTTGAAATTGTATTGTTTAATTTGAATAATTGCATTGAAAAACTGAATCTAAATTCGATCCTCACTGAAAATTCAACTCTCTATATAGCTTCACATTCAGTTCTCACAATTCAGATTCAGATCACCAAATTCAATTTCAAGTTACTAAGACAGACATCTGGATAGTTGGAGGATGAAGGAAGAGCAATCGAGCGCAGATCGATAGAGTTCAGTGGCAAGTTCAGTGGCGCAGGATCATGAGCACTAGCTAAAGATGCCAAACTGTTGTGCTGCTTATGAATGTTCGAACGACAGAAATGAAAAAACAGCAAGGGATAACGTTTTCAGAGGTGAAAATGTGTTTTATGATATACTATATGCCGCCTTCGACCTGCAATCTGACCTCCGGCGGCGGCGGGAGGCGGAGAGTTCCGTGGCCGGCGGCAGTGTCTCTTCCCCCGGGCAGGAACACAGCTTCGCCTCGCTGCTGCGCCGGTCCCCGCTGATCCAGATGGGACCGGCCAAAGACAGAGTGGTGATAAAGAGGATCTTCCACGTAATCCAGGACGACCTGTACGTATATTTCGGCGGGAAGTTCCACTGCGTTTGTCGGCGGCCGGCGGACTGAGAGAAACTACAGCAGGGCATTAGAGTCCGTCTGCGGCTGCAGGATCTGGAGCTCAGTGCCCGTTCCTGGGAGCCAAAACCGACACCACGCAGCTGGAGGCCCAGGCCGTACTGCTGGGCCCGCTGGAGGGAAGGGAAGCCCGGGAGAACTAGAACTAGAACCAGGACTCAGCGGAGCGGACCGTCACAGCCTGTTGAAGTTTAAATCACAGGTTTCCTAAAGGGAGTCTGGCGGGACTCGGACTGTGGACGACGAAACCTGACTTTCAGTCTCGTTAAATATATAAATACACGCAGAAATAAATGAATCAATAGTGGAGGAGTGAGCCTGGACATTTCAGTCTGTTAAAACTTCACTTTGAAGCAGAAACTCTTAGTTCAGAAGGGTGAAGTTTCTGTTTGGACTCAGATCTGTGAACTGATTATAATAAATATTCTTTGTATTAATACATTAATAAGTCTCTTTTTTTTGTTTGTTACTGTACATTCTTATAAAGCTACACTTTTAAATCACAAACAAAACTAACTTTAATATTTTTATAAATGCTGTAAGAAACGATCAGATATTAGAGTTGATAAAAATAGACTCAAATAATAATTAACTATTTTGTGTTTTATTGTGGAAACATGTATAAACTCAGGGGACTGGCTCTTACATCACATTGTATTGCAGTCTTGCTGATATACAAAGTAAACCAATACCATTCAAATGTTTAAATTAATTAACATGTATTAGGTTAGGTATGTATTAGGTATGACTAATAAACCTAGGCCTACTAGCACTAGGCATTATATTTTGAACATGAATTATATTAATATCAAAAGCTTAAATTTTTCTCTGGACTCGATCATAAATACATGTCTGACCTTTGGAACGAACTAAAAAAACTAGAAAATCGTATGAGATTTTGACGATTTATGTTTTTATTTCCGTTAGACCTTTGCCTACATTGACATCAGCATCAATGTAGAGCAGTGGCTTCCCCACGCCAAGATGCCAGCTCTATTGACACATTCGTTCCAATGAACAGCAGTAGCCAAGTACGGCGTATCTTCGCCACTGAACTCTATCTATCGATCCGCGCTCGATTGCTCTTCCTTCATTCTCCACTATCCAGATGTCTGTCTCAGTAACTTGAAATTGAATTTGGTGATGTGAATCTGAATTGTGAGAACTGAATGTGAAGATATATAGAGAGTTGAATTTTCAGTGAGGATCAAATTTGATTGGACTTCAGTTCCAAACGAATACATTCAATTTCAAATTATACTATTCAGATTCAGTTTTTCAATGCAATGATTCAAATTAAGCAATGCAATTTCAAATTATGTGATTCAAATTCAGTTTTTTAATGCAGTTATTCAAGTTTAGCAATTCAAATATGAATGATTCAAATTCAGTTTCTGGTGGCACATTTCGGCCCATACGCTGTCCTCAGCTGCTCTGCGGCGGGTCCTCGGCTCAGACACAGGTCTAGGGTTTTAAACCTTGAATCCACTTTAGCAGTCTCTCAGTGCGCTCACAGCAGGTGAGAAATCAGCCGAGTCATTCAGGACAAATACAAAATGGGTTTAACATGTAATTCTAACTGGCATCAAATAGGGCTTTAAAAGGAGGCTTAAATTGCAGCGTCGTGGTGGGTGTCGGCACTGTCGGGTTATAATGACTGCCATAACTGTCTTTCCCGTAGGAGCTTCAGTTTGAGCGGCTGACTCGGGAGCTGGAGGAGGAGCGGCAGATCGTGGCGAGCCAGCTGGAGAGGTGCATGCTGGGAGCTGAGTCACCAGCGGGAGACAGTAGCAGGTAGATAGTAGATTTTGGATTGAATCACAAAAGATGTATCTTATTTTCCATTAAATAAGAGAGAAAGTATTGATACAGTCATTTATTTACTATTTTAATCATATATAACCTAAGGACTTTGGTAGATTAATTTCAAGCACCGAAACAATTCGTACAACACGTCATAAGTTGGGGTTTGTTTTCGAAAGAGATTTGAGTGAATTTCAAAAAGCCAACGTCAACGTGTCAGCTTTAGCGCCAAATTATCTCTTCACACATCG
The DNA here is from genome assembly GCF_008315115.2 of Sander lucioperca. Lineage (NCBI taxonomy): Eukaryota > Metazoa > Chordata > Actinopteri > Perciformes > Percidae > Sander > Sander lucioperca. Next base: position 1,342,634 of record NC_050196.1, on the reverse strand, counting down.
CTCTAGAAAATATTTGGACGCCACTATACGGAGAGCTGAGTTTGTTCTGAACATTTTGATATGAAACACATGGTGATCAGTTATATGCAAATACCCTAAAAAGGTGAATTTAGGAAGATGAAAGAAGAAGTTAAAGTCAAAGTTGTTGCAATAAAAAGCTCTCATAGTTCATAACAATCAGATCTCAGACTGACATTTACCACTTATTCACAATATCATTTCCTGATTTAAAAAAAAAAAAAAAAAATGAAGAATTTCTTCAAATAAGGTTGATGATAAAATGTTACTTTAAGTTCTTAAGGTCGTCTGGCTCTTCTCTGTAAGACTAATTGCACTTCAGATGTCGACTTTTTCGAACATTTCTTAAATGTAAGTCCCAAAATGCACTCAAAACACAATTTCTGTCGTTGTGTCACGCGTGGTTGCAGACCGCTCTGTCAAACCACATAATAGGGATGTTTGTCTTCATGAGGAACGATGTTCAGATACTTGACAGTCATATTGGGCTGTCACAACCTGCGTACGTCACTTCTGAACAAAAAACAGAAACCTTCAGATCCACAAAACAGCCACACAATGTATATACATGAAGAGGGACTATTTTGACTTTGAAATAGTCAAGATGTTGGTATAAGACGTGTTTAATAATCCATATCACAATATCCAATAACCTTTGATTATGGCCATAATCTTGCGGGGGAAAAAATAGAGATGGTCTGATACCATTTTTTGCTTCCTGATGCCGATTCCGACACCTGAACTTGCGTATTGGCCGATACCGAGTACTCATCCGATACCAGTGTGTCATATATTTTATTATGTTTTAACAGCTGTACACTACTATCCCTGTATGGATGTGATATGATTTCTATCTTTGTTGTTAAACTCTTTGTGAAACATTACCAAACATAAACAATGAACGCCACAGAACTTTCTTTTATTATCCAGTTTGACAGTCCATAACGGAAAAAGAACATGAATATCTACTTTAAAGTAGATTTTCTTCAGGGCTAAACTATGTGGTATCAGATCGGTGCATACACGCCAGTACTCTGCGATACTGATACCAGCATTTTGAGCAGTATCGGAGGCTTTTCCGATACTGGTATCTACACTGTTAGAAAAGTCTGCAGAAATACGGGCTACTATATTGTCTTAAAGGATAACTACCGTTTTTTTTTCAACCTGGACCCTATTTTCCTATGTTGTGTGCCTAAGTGACTGTTGGGAACAACAGTCTTTGACATTGGTCCAGTATTAAGAGAGAACGCTGTAACCGGCAGCGGTGAAACAAGCTACAATGTAAGTTAATAGGGCAATTGTCAAGCTTGTATTTACCTTCACAAAAGTGCTTGTTTGGCCACTGACAGGCTCAGATTAATTTTCTAAGTGTCTGACAATATTATGGAAAGGATTTCTAAGGAGGTCAACCTTTCTGTTGAAGAGTAAGATCCTTTTTTTAAACATAAAAACATCTGCGAAATTACGTCCGCTAAACCCACCAGACTCCATGTAAATAAATATTACTTTTAGCATCGTAAAATACACTTCAGGCAAAGTCGACAGAAACAAAATAAAACTATGAAAAGCCGTTTTGGGTTGTCTTTCCTCTTTTCCAACCATCACAACTCTAGTTTAGGTTGAAATAAACACATAGTTTACCGATTTACACGTGAAAATATGTTGGCTCTATACATGCTAAAAGTATTGCTTTTTAAATGGAGTCTGGTGGGTTTAGGGCTAGGGACTTCAGAGCTGTTTCTGGTTAACAGAAAAGGTCTTAAAGAGGTTTTAAAAAGGTCTATCTCTGTAGGGATCCTTTCCATAATGTTGACAGACACTTAGAATATTAATCTGAGCTGAGACTGCAGCGATCTCGCTTAATACTGGACCAACGTCAAAGATTGTTGTTCCCATCACTCACTTAGAAACAAACACAGGAAAATAGGGTTGGTTTCCAGGTTAAAAAAAAAACGGTAGTTACCCTTTATTATGAAGGAATTTTCTGTAATGATTTTTCACAGGTGTTTTTTCGTATTTAGATTTTTTGTTGTTGTTGGGATTAACAGAACTGGTACTGGTAATTTTCTGCCGTTTTTTGTACGGATTTTTGTATCAAGTAAAAACTGGTCTTTTGTTCTTGTTATGAGAGGAAATGATTGGCTTCTAGCTGCAGGTGTTCTCCTTAGCCAAGAGAACACAGTGCTGAGCATCAGGTTATATAACATGTCTGATCCCCAGCTGGGATCAACTGACTTTCATCATTTTATCAATTTGAAAAGTAAATTGAAATCCACACAGTAATGAGAGAGGCTTGGGAAGAAATGTTTTTGAGGCAAAAGATTTCTTATATATATATATATATATATATATATATATATATATATATATATATATATATATATATATATATATATATATATATATATATATATGAATGTATTTAACATTTCAAACCCTTTCTTCCTGGATGATTGAATGTCATATTCAGCCATGACTCTGATTTGATTTGTGTCTCTCTCTGCTTTCTCCTCTCCTCCACTTCCTCCTCGTTTCGTCTGCTGAAGCTCGTCTGAGAAGTCGTTTGCGTGGAGATCCGCAGGTACGATTTCTCACTTTTAACCTGAAGTTTTATTTTTAGTGATTTCTTTTTTTTTTTTTTTTTTTTTTTTTAGGAAGATAAAGTTACAGGAAGATGGCTGCTTCCGATTCAAAACCACAAGGTATAATATAAAGTGTTACCATCTTATGCTGCAAACAAAAGGTCCTACAGCTTAACATTAGATCAAATTTATATGATTTCAGCCCCAAAGAAAGCATTTTTTTTTTTTGACGTAGAAAGACAATTTTAGACTCCAAAGGGCTGAAAATTGCCTGAATGCAGCACCGGCCGCTGAAGCAAAACAACACAATGTTTCCGCCAGAATCTATGGGCTTTGAAATATACCCATTTACTTTCGTTCTGGTACAGATATGTCTACTGTGTTTCCTGGGCCATTCTTCACTGTCTGCTTTCCAATAAAACAAAAGTATCATAAAAATGCTGTGTTCTTTTGTGTCAAAGAATCAATACTTTAATATCTGTGATTAAGGGGATTCGGTCTGCAAAGGTGAAAGTGTTGCCGTACAGACTTTGTTTTGATATTGTATGGTACCGTATTGTAGGGAAATGTCACTTTTCCCAACAGTCTACCTTGGACTTGCTGATTGTTTTTAACTTTTATTTTTTTTTTTTTATTAAGCACAAGACAGGTGAGGGACAAAACAAAGACAAGACTACATCATGTAATAGAAAATAATCCATGTGTGAACAATTGAGACACTAAAACTAGACAAGACAAAAGACAAACAAAATGTTGAGGGTGCTGATTGGTAGTTTAGTGTGTGTGTGTGTGTGTGTGTGTGTGTGTGTGTGTGTGTGTGTGTGCGTACATGCATGTGTGAGAAAATGAGTGCGAGTGTGTTGATGAAGCGGACAAAGGGGAATGATTTGGGGGAATTGGGACAGGCGAAGGCAAAAGTACAATAGATTAAGTAATGAAAAGGGGGTCAAAAACTAAAAACTCACATTGAGAAATAAGTCTGGTTGCAGAAGAGAAATAAATAAACAGACATTTCTTATTTTATCCTCCCTCCCCCTCCCCCTCTTTACTTTAGCCTTTCTGTACGTATGTTTGGAACCTAACGGCAGATGCTTCTGCAGGTGGAGAGTCGCAGGGCGGAGTCCTGAAGGCGTCTGGATGTCCGGGACGTCCCTTGGAGGCGGAGGACGGGCTCTACATGCCTGAACCGGACCGCGCCTCCCTGCATGACAGTGAGGGTCTGTTAAATGTACACACCACACGCTCTGAACAAACATTTAAGGCGTGTGTTGGAAGTTTATGAAGTCTAAAGCAGAACACTTTATAACTCTTGACTGCACTGACTTGTAGGCTGCCCTTCAGCACTGGCACTTTACTTTTTAAACACGTATCTATTTTAGTATGGGTTAAATTGTTATTGTGTGTGTGGGTGTGTCTACACTCTAACAAATATCTGTGTATTAACAGTTGTTTGTATATTTTAACAGAAATTGTCCGTAGAAGTGATTTACAGTTTTTTACATTTCGAAATTGTATCATTTGTGCTCTGTCATCTTTTGTCCATCACAGAGGGAGATTTTGGGAGATTATAGAAGTCCACGTTGTTTTTTTTTTTTTATTTTTGCCGATGTTTTTGTTGCTTTTTTTAACGTTTGTCGCTTTTTCCGACATTTGGGAAGTTTTCTTCAACATTTTCAGAAGTTTATAACTGAGCAGCTTTGTATGAGAGAATTTTAGATAACAGAAAATGTATATTTTAACTGTAGCATAACATAATTTCTGTGATTTTTAATTTTTTTTTTAATCACGGTTTAAAGTCCGGGTAATGCGCTGCCAGAACTGGTATGGTATTTGGAAGGGGGATTTAATTCTTGCTTTAATTCTCCAGTTTGTTTGTTGTTTTTTTTTTTTGCCGTCTGTCTCCACTTTGCTGTCTGGATTTTATACTTCTTCTTCTTATACGTCTTGTCAAAAAGAAGTTTCACATACTGTATATTCACACCTGGGAGCTCTGCGGTACGACCACCCGGCCCGTCGCTGTTGGACATTAGGCATCTTCACTGGAGCGGTTGACGCTTTTCGGTCCATCAAACTTCCTCAAAGCGTGTGTTCAACCACAAAAACACGGGAGGCCGATGGAGCGAAGCGTTGATGCAGTCAGTGCAGCCGGGAAGTCTTATGTGTGCAGGAGAAACTTCTATGTTTGAGTTTGAGTTTATTGAATTCATGCTCACAGTTAAACAACTGAATAAAAGAGCAGAATTTACATCAGGTTGGTTAAACGCAAGGTCTAGCCCTATTAAAAACAAAAGAAATATACGTAATTACAAGGGGTGCATGATATATCGACTCAATATCATTATCGCGATAACACGTTGCGCAATATATCGAAAGTGTTGCGATAAGTATGCAATATTTAGTTTATTTTGTGGAGCGCTGTGTGGCTTAGTTGTGTTTGATTTAGAGCTTGAAACGCTGTAATGATCATGTTTCATTGGCCAGTTACCGTGGTTACCGTGCTACTTGCACATGTTAGTGCACGTCAGCGCACGGGTCCACTACGTGACAAACCCTATGGAGCGTACCACGTGACGTGTGTGCATATTTCGACAGAGTGACAGAGACAACAAAACGGAACCAATCAGGGAAGAGAAAGAAAAGAAAGTGAGAGCGAAGGGAGTCAGTGGAGCGAAAGAACACAAAAGTAAGAAAATTAGCGTTGCTCAGGGAGAAGTTGAAATAACAGATTATTATTATCGGTATTATTGGTAACTTGGAAATACTTTGGCTTTAAGCCTACAGATGTTGCACAGGCTAATGCACTATGCAAAACGTGACGAATGGTGGTAAACCGCGCAAGAGGCAATACAACAAACCTATTTTCACATCTTAAAAACCAACATATACAATATCGAAATTAATATCGATATCGCAATATTCATAATTGATATCGAAATATCACATTTTGTCAATATCGTGCAACCCTAATAATTACACACATGCACCTATACATTTCTACTCGCATACAAACAGCCATCCACCTAAAGCAGGGTGAGGGCCACACTGGAAATGAGAATCACAATAAGGGCCAGACATGTCGAGTTTACTGACATGCTTTTATTTAACCCAAAAAGTCAAATATCTTGGACGGTTGTATTGCATGTCTCATATAGCTTTCTCACGTACAGTTTGGTCGACATAAAACCCTAAAAAAGTCAGCAAAAAAAGTTTCTTAGCCATCATAGAATTTAGCAAAACATGAAAAACAAAGATTACATTTTTAAAAGCAGCAAACACAAAATCAAATGTCATTACACAAAATGAAGTGATGCATCCAAAGGAAGAAAAAAAAAGCCGGAAGCAACCCCTGAAGATTGTTCAACCGTCCTCTTATTACAATACATTACAATATCATCAGTACACGTTTAACTTCTGAGTAGCTGTTTGAACATATTTGCCTTTGGTCTTATTTATATTCCATACGGTCGGAGTGGTCTGATAGTGTAAAAATATCCCTCACATGCTCCCTCTTCTTCATCCTCGAGAGAAAGTAGGCCAGCGTTGTTGAAGCAGATTGTTCCAGCACAAATGCTTAATGCAAATATCCATGTGCATGTGTTTATATGCATAATGCCTTTTTAACAAGTTGGAAGCAGAGAGGGAGAGAAGTTCTCACATTATTATCCTTGATGCTTTGGCAATATTGTTATTTCTGACATTCATGCCAATAAAGCAATTTGAATAGAGAGAGAGAGAGAGAGAGAGAGAGAGAGATTTACATACATATACTTAGAGTAAACGTAGACACCTTCTGTCAATTAGTTATTACATACATACATACACATACTGTGTAATTGTCAATTTTTTCTTTAAATAATCAGTGTCTTTGTTTAACCGAATTAACCGCTAACAGTAGCTAAGGTCTTTAGGCGTATGACTGGTAATCGTTGATGTTGTTTAGATGTGCCAAATTGTGATTATATAAGTGATTATTGATCTGACTATATATTTTTATTATATTATATAAATAGTTAGTTGTTGGTACTTGACCCTAAACACGTTCATAGCAACAGAAACAACAAGGGGGGGGGGGGTACAGTTAGAAAATGTTTTATGATAATAAGAGGCCTTGTTTACTTCCTAGGCTGTGTATTTGTGTTATTACATTATCTGGGTCACAGATGTACCTCGGGATTGTTTTAAAAAAAAAAAAAAAAAGAATAAATGTTTTTAAATTGGACCGAAATAGACAGTTGTATTGTTGATCGCAATTATTTCTGAGACGATTCATTGTGCGGCAACATTTTTTGGATTGTTTAGAAAATGGAACAACGGCGCAGTGTTTCCTCACCTTCTTCTTCTCTCTTTCCTCTCAGGCTCCGGAGGCCACTCGGCTCAGATGACCTCGTATTCAGACAGTGGCTACCAGGACAGCAGCGTTAGTTTTTACAGCAACCAAAATGTGGTGCGTTCGGAGCCCCGGGCCTCGATATCGAGAAGCCCGAGAGCCGAGGGTCAGGCCTCTGGGCAGGTAGGCCGGATCTCCACGAGGTTACACCATCACACATTTCAATGTTTTTTGTTTATATTAGTGAACGTCCGCTTTGCCAGACCTTCCTCCACAGCTCTGCGGAGGAGGGTCTGGCTAGTCCACACAGCATTCTGGAATGGGAGAAAAACGTGCTCTGGTTTATTGCCATTTGTTTAAACCGCCGGAAGGAGCCACGGTGCCTCTGCAAAATAGCCTCTGGAAGGAACTTGTTTTAGTGAAAGATGTGTACGTTCAAAATTAGTTTTAGTCGTGCAACAGAAAACTCAGATTGGACAGATAGTCTAGCTAGCTGTCTGGATTTACCCTGCAGATATCTGAGGAGCAGTTAACCATAGTCCTCACAAATCCACCGGAGGTTAGAACGCCAATACAACGGAAGAGGAAGGGGACGGACATCCGAAAAGAGGGGCATCCGGCGGAATTTCCGGCGGTACCTGAACAATCCTGGAATTGGAACGTCGCCGATGTAGATGAATACAAAACTAATTGAGCCTATCAGCTCCACAAAACTCTCCCTGTGTTTCTCAGCATGGCTATGTTTAAGAAGTGGTGTAGTCCGGCGATTTTAGCGCACACAATAAGTCAAAAAGCCCTTGACGTAGGGCATTTTTTTCTTAGAAAAGTTGAACTTTTTTCAACTTAAAAAAGCACTCACGACTTTTTTTGAAAACTCGGTTTACTCCACATTAGGAACAGACGCTGGCAGCTTCAAAAAGACGGCAAGTGTGACCATAGCCTTAAAATGCTAATTTAAACATCTAAAGTACACTTTGTACCGCTCTAACTCCAGGTGCCGATGAAGATCACTTAACGTGATTGAAAGCTCCGGTACAGCTGCCTAATTGAACCTTGTGGTGAGATTGTTTTCTCCAAATGACGAATCATATTCTACTTCTTACATGTTTCAGAAATATCTGGTTGTTGTTTTTTTATTATCGTGAATTACAGTTCATCTCTAGAGCAGCGACAGCTAGTCAGGGGGCTCAATAATTACTGTCATGAACGATGAAGAACATCGGCTAAAAACCCCTTCACATCAAAACCGAGTCTTACCTTAAGAAATGTTTCAAACCATGTCATATTATCCTTTCATTGTGGCTAATAATTATACGCTCTTTGCATGACAGCAGAAACAGGAATGGCAGATAACTATGCAAGAAACATCTCATGGATGCACTGGGACGCATCCTCAGTGATGTATCCTGGGATCATTGGGTGTTTCGGGTCTCGCAACATCATACACCCTCGCCCAGGCGACCCAGCCGGGGTTGATCAAGCCCCGACTTGCGTCCCAGTAGCAGACCACGGATCAGCCCTCTTAATCCAAAGCCATCTTGTGGCCTTCTCTGCGGCTTCGCTTGCGGATTGAATGGCCCTCTTCTTGGCTGCCCCTGTCATGCCCAAACGACTGAGGACTTTGCAAAGTGAACGTCCTGCAAAGCCTCTGCAGCCGACTTCTATAGGCTCATAGAAGGTTTTCCAGCCTCTCTCCCTGCACTCCTCCACAAGTTCCTGGTACTTAGCGCGTTTCCTCTCATTGGCTTCCTCAATACGCTCTTCCCAGGGCACCGTAAGTTCCAGCATGATCAGATGTTTTGAAGCCTCGGAGGTAACTATCATGTCTGGACGGAGTCTTGTTGTTGCAATATGCTGAGGGAACCTCAGCTGTTTTTCCAGGTCGACCTGCAGCAGCCAGTCAGAGGCTTTGTGAGTCAGAGGCTTTGTGGAGGAGGCCTGTTGTTAATTGTGAGCGTACCCGGGGTTTCTCTCCAGCGGCCTCGCCGGATGGTGCTTACATGTCTCGGCTCTCAATTTTCCTTCGAGGGCGTTCGAGGCTTTTGATGGATTAAGGCGGCACAGATCAGCATCCAGTTGGCTGAGTCTTTAATTGAGGGACATTTTACATTTGGCAGTAAGGAGGAAAAAGGTAGATCTTTATCAGCGCCAAACCTTTCCCGAAACGTGAAATATTCACTACTCGCAGAGCTCAGCTGGCAGTATAATGAATGGAGACGTTTATTCAAAGGCACGCGCGCCTTCACTTACTTGGACAAATGGAAAAGATAATGATGCCCTTTTCGTCAGACGTGATAAAGCATCAATGCCTCCAAGTATCACATTACTTGCAATTTGCAGTGCAGTGTGCAGAGCCTCATTTCTCAGGCATTTGTTCAGAAACAGAAACGTTGAAGTGATTAATTGTCAACAGTGTTATGGATATTGCACTTGACATTTCGTTTGTTTTGCGCCGGGAAAAGCGCTTGAATGCCGAGATTAAAGTCAATCATAATTATTAAAAAAAAAAGAAATGAGTTGAATGTCATTTGATAATGACAGCCTTAATAATTGCTGTAGTGTAACTCCTGTGGTAAAACTTTTGCAAAACTGCCACACACACACACACACACACACACACACACACTACCACAAAACATGAATATGCAGGATGCAACGAAACAAGATCATAAAGGTATTTGTCAATGCGGATGCTTTGAACATGTTTTGATCTTTGTTCATAACTCCTCCGGTAAAAAAAGAAGTATAAGAATAAAAAAAAACACTTTTAATCGATGATATTTTGCTTATTTTCATAGATCGTAAATAATACTGTTGTAATTGTTTTTAAATTCCTTTAGATTACCTTTTTCTATCATTGATTTTCTTGTAATAAGGAGTGGGCTTCCAAGCATTTTACTTTGACATTATATGCATGCTTTATTGCGTGCATGTATAATTAATGATATTTTCACAAACCTGTTAAAATAAAAGGGCTTTAATGGGGCGGCCTCTAGCTCACCCAGTAAGAGCGTTCGCCCCATGTAGGCTGAGTCCTTTGCAGTGGCGCAGGTTCAAATCCGACCTCCTGTCTATCCACTGTTACTGTTAATAAAGGGAGAAGCCCCCAAAAAACAAAATCTTAAAAAATAAATAAAAGGGCTTTAAATAAAACACGGATGCCTCGTTATCACACAATATTAAATGTAGAGATGGTCTGATACCATTATTTGCCCCCCCGATACCGATTCCGATACCTGAACTTGTGTATCGGCCGAGACCGAGTACTCATCTGATACCAGTGTGTCATATATTTTATTATGTTTTGACAGCTGTACACCACTATCCCTCTGTGGATGTGAAACATGAACAAACACAAACAATGAACGCCACAGAACTTTCTTTATTATCCAGTTTGACAGTCAGTTATAACGGAAAAAGAACATGAATAAACTACTTTAAAGTAGATTTTCTTCAGGGCTAAATTATGTGGTACCAGATCTGTGCATAAACTCAGTATGGGAACATCTCTAATTAAACGTGTAGCTATCGTGTAGTCAATCTTCTGTATGGGAAGCATCTAAAGCATAACATAACATAAGGGGAAATGATTGCTCAATCAAAAAAATCAAAATCAAGAACGAAAATGCAGAGAAAGAAAGAAAGAAAATTAGAGAAAGAGATATGTAAATTGGAGAAAGAACTCATAATGCACAATTCAGTTAAATGACACCAAAATATCTGCAAACTTAAAGACCAACTACATGACATGTATAACAAAAAAAGCAGAATACGCCCTATTTCGACTTCAATCCAACTTTTATGAAGGGGGAGAAAAAAGTGGCAGATTATTAGCCAGACAACTGAAACAAAAAGATATGTCAAACAATATGGAAATAGGGTAGTTACATGATCTAATTAAAGCTATAACCTTTCTCCCATCTCTTCCTCTCAGGTGTCTGGCAGGGTGTTACGGAGGATGGCCTCCCTCCCTTCCAGGAGCCAGTCTCCCGGCTGCGGCACTGCCGGCACCGTCTCCCCCTCCCGCATCTCCCTGCGAACGTCCCAGGGCAGCACCTATGACTCACCCATTCTCTCGGAGCCCAAACCTCTGGCCGCCGTGTTCCCCGGCACTTTCGTGCCGCCCGCCTGCCCGTCGCCAACCTCGCCGACAGACGGCCCCCAGGCCCCGGGCGTTGGCTTGGTAGGAGGCCGGGGTCGCCTGGGCTCCACCCTGTCTCTGGTGGAGGGGAGGTGTTTGACGGGGTCGCCAGTGCGCTCGGGGATGACGGCCGTGCCGCAGCACTACGGCTCCACGCTGCCCCGGCAGAGCCAGCCGCTGGCCTACGGAGCCGACCCGTACGGCCTGTACCAGAGAACCGCACTGCCCCGTCCCGACAGCCTCATAGGTCAGTCTTAAAGATTATTTATAGTTCACTCAAATTAGTGTAGAGAACCTTCAGGTAACACCTTCTATGAAGCCTGTCTTTATAATGCATAACACAGCTGTAATGCGTTATAACCTGCTTGTTGTAAATGTGCTTGTTTCTATGTGTCTATATAGCTGTCTTTATGTTATGTTGATGTATTTGTCTGTGTATATTGCCATGTGTATGACACAATCTAAATATCTGTCTATCTGTCTGTCTAACAATGCTCTATGAGTGTAGTTACAAGCACTCATGAACAATTATAATGCTTTATAACTATCATAAGACGTTATAAAGTATTTTTATAATGCCTTATATGGTCAAATATCAAAATACTCTAAAATAATTTTCTATCATAACACATAACTGTGTTTATAATGCATTATAGAGACAGGCTTTGTAGAAAAACATTATTTTCTTCTTTCCCATCCAATTTAATAACATCTCATGACATCACAGATTTATCTTGTGAACCCACGGACCCCCAATGTGGGAATCACTGCTCTACAGTTTGGAATAAAAAAGGTCTGGTTATATTACATGTTACACTTTTTAATAGCGCATATTCAGTTTTTTTAAGAATTGTTTAGGCTCATTTATACTATGAGCAATGATACATCATAAGAGCTGTGTTGGAAACAGTGCACTATGTAGTGTGTTCACCAATTTCTAGTGGTGTTTGAATTATCAGCGGTAAATTTCATTCACTATATAGTCCACTATGAAATACCCACAATGCACAGCTAATGTGGGCGTAGATACGATGTACCCTACATTTTACTCCCGTATACCACAATGCAACACGGCCGTGATTTCCCGCAGTCGCAGTCGCGGAAACTGAAAAGGAAAAATGGAGCAGGCTTTCGTTTCTAAACAGTGAAAAATGTAACATGCGACATAAATAATATACAACCTTTAATATTCTCCTGAGTGCTCGGTTTGTTTCAGGGACGTATTAGAAGTCATTTTAGTTTCAGTTTGTTTACATGATGCTGGGCTCCGTTACACAAATAACTGGCGCATCTTCTGACGCAACGATGTTTTCAGTGTAGTGTCCGACATCTCGTTTGGTCTTTCCCGATATAGTTCACTATTCAATAAACACCATATATGAGTGAGAGAATGAGGAAACGGTTTCGAACACAGTTAATATCTTTTTAAACCCTGAAAATCATTAAGCTCTTTATTGTTGTTCAATTATTGCCCCTTGCGGCCCGTCATACGAGACATTAAATTCAATGGCGTGATAAAACCCTTACAGCCACATTAAGCATCCGTGAGAGAATATATATGTGCATACACGTCTACATTCTTGTGCGTAGGAGTGAACCCCTTGGGATCTTACATCCTGCGTCCTTGACAGTGTTTTGCTTTGTAATGGCGGTTTGGTACCATGTTATACCATGTTATTCCGACATGGAAGACACATGCATTCATATGGAGTGAAAGGTGCAGCCTTTCTCGTTGCCCTCTATTCAGCGCTCCGTTATTTGATTCAGTGCGATTAGAGAGGTCAGTTTGTACTCTGGAGGGTTGCCTTGTCCAATCCAACCAGGTCAAAAATCAGGGCAGGAAAAAACTCACGTTAAGTTTCCTTTGAGGGAAAAGCATATCACTGCATAGTTTTCAGCTGCTGCAGAAGAAGTCATTTTTTCAGCATACAAAACCACGTTCCAACACTTTTTCCTCTGTGGATGAAATAACCATTCCTTTGTCCCGGGAAAGTTGACTGACCGGCGCTGATGTAATATTGTAATATTGTAGCACCACGACACTTTTAGTGAGCAGGAACTCTGCAGAATTTCCTGTATCTCTGTGAAGCAGTCAGAATCGCTAAATAAAGCCGCATGTTGAACAAAATAACTTTCAGGCAAACTGCAAGCCCAGCAGGGGATTTTTATTATCTCTAAGCAGGCTCAGGGAGCTCATTTCATAGAGGTTTTTTGTCCAATTATCTTTCAGCACTGGCAGATAACGCTGCTGGGTTTTGATAACATTTTAATTGATGCATGCCAGTATGAAAAATAAGGAATGTGTAATCTTTAGAGGGGGTGGGGGAGGGGGAGAATTGTTTATTTTCCCAGGTAGATGTTTTGAACTTATCTTGTTGGGTTACGGATCTGCAGCAGTCTGAAGCAAAACAAGAAAAAGATCACAATGCATGTGTGATAAAAAACGCACACACATACACAGAGAGACGCACACATACACACACCACACACATGCACGCACACATGCACACACACCACACACATACACAGAGGCACACAAACACACACATACAGAGACACACATGCGCGCACACACACACACACACACACACATTCTGAGAAACACACACACACACGCACGCACCCACACACACACACACACACACCTAAATGAGCACCGTACAGCGGATCCCAGTTGCTTGCTGTAAAGTGCTTCCACTACAATTTCTCTCTCATGTGCCATTTAGCTAATTGATGGCTGGGAGAAGGAACCATGTTAGTATCTATTGGTCCTAATGGGAGGCAGTCGATAAGGAGGCTACAGGAGTGGGGGGGGGGCTACAGTCCAGTTAAACAGTACCAGTGTACAGAGTGTTTCCTGTAGTAAAGTAACTAGTAACTAAAGCTGTCAGATGAATGTAGTGGAGTAAAAAGTACAATATTTCTCTCTGAAATGTAGCGGAGTAGAAGTAGAAAGTGGCATGAAAAGAAAAAGACTCAAGTAAAGTACAAGTACCTCAACGTTTGGACTCAAGGACAGTACCGGAGTAAATGTACTTCGTTACATTCCACCTCTGGTTTTAAGTTCCGGCCGTCTAACAAGCGCCTGGCTGGGACTCCAGGTGAGTTTAATTCAGCTGATGAACCACAACCTCTACTCCATTACTTCAGTTCAGTTTCAGCCAGTGCAGCTATGTCTGGGGTGTTTGCAAGTTTATTATTGAGCCATCTTTTATTTCATGCTTTCATTAATCAATTAATTGTTGCCTAATTGCTTGTATTTTCTAACCAATAGTCTAAAACCTAAAGATATCCAATTTTACTGTGATGTAAAACGGAGAAAAACAGCAAATGTTTGATTGATAAATACAGTATATTCAGTTGTTACTTTGGCTAAAACGACTCTATCTCTATGTAGAGGGGATTTTTACAGGTACTTTTCAGTCATTTGCTCAGAAAAAAATGTATCTCTTATTAACTGGTCATGGACAACTTCCCTCCCCCCCCCCCCATACCGCTGTGTAGCGGATGGAGGATTTACTGTTGTAAGAGCGCTGCTGATGCTGCAGCGACACAGATTTATTCCTCCGTCCTGCCCGCTGTCACTTCTCTAAGCCGCTCCCACTGACCCATATAGGGGGTGTTTCTATCCCAGCGCCCCAGTGGAGCATCAGCATGTGATTATAAGCTGATGGCACTGGAAGGCTTTATTATGCTGCGATCATTAAATCCATGTTCATGTGAAGCGCGCCAGCCATTTGTGCGTCCGTCTGTGAGTGTTTGGGTGTATGTCGCTGATGTGCACATGCATTTATGCACCTTTTGTGTTTGTGCCTGTGTGAAAAGAGGATGGTAGATGGATTGGTTGCGAGTGGGCGGCCGAGTCAGTGAACTAAATAAAAATGCCTCCTATTATTTAGCCGAAGGGCCATGGTCCATAGTTAGTTTTTCTTTTTCTTTTTTTACTAGTTTTTTTTGTTTGTTTTTTTTAGACTTTTCCGCCTTTATTTGACAGGACAGCTAGGTGAGAAAGGGGAGAGAGAGAGGGGTGGAAGACATGCAGGAAACCGTCTCAGGTCGGATTCGAACCCTGGACCTCTGCGACGAGGCATAAACCTCTTAACTACATGTGCGCCTGCTCTACCCACTGAGTCAACCCGGCCACATAAACAACTGTCTTTTAAAATAACAACGGCCAATAATTTGAATCCCCCTCAAATAAAAATGATCTAAACCAAACCGAAGCCCTAATCTTGTTAAAAGCACCACTTCTGTGAATGTGTTAACCGGCACGCGACATGTAACAATCTAATGTCTAACTTTATGTACTCGTACCAACATGTGTGATGTGTGCGTGCGTTTGGACTAAAAAAAGGTGGTACATGATCTTGGTAAGCATTTTCAACACATTCTCACTCCCATCGCGTGAAATGCAGACGCTTGGTCAGGTGCCTTTGGCGTTGTTATTGACGCTGAAAGTCTCCTTTAGCGTCAGATCTAAACACACTTTATCTAAACGCTCTGGGTCGGGACTATTGGTGTCACTTTGGACGCAGTTAGGTTAAGTTAAAGATGGTGGGTGAGCTTACAAAATGTATGTTTATGTGACACGCGGGGCAAGAACGGGACAGTTGGGTTTAGGTAAGGAAGAACGTGACAGGTTAAGGAAAAGATGACGGGTGGGCTTATAAAAGGTACGTTTACATGACAAGTGGGACATGAACGCCGTTCTCCTGGGTGAAAGTCCTGTGTTGTTTGACCCATCCACCCCCGTGCAACCTGCCTCCCATACGCTGAATTTCAGCCTTTCATACTACTACGCTACCGTTGTCTCTCTTAATACTACGTCATCTTACAGCGCGGCGGAGCTGCTGCTCTGCCCGGTGCGTTCCGTACAGACGCTGAAGGGGGATTAATGCGCTGTATCTGACGCTGCCAGCCAATGACCAAGCGTCCGTATTTTACGAGTTGGGAGTGAGAACGGGTTGGCAATTTGACAACATTGTAGTAAATATTTCCGGTGCATCAAAAAGCTTACTTGTTAAGATACCAGCAGACGAACTAATACAGCACAAATTACTGCATAAAAAGTCCCCAAAATGAAGTATTTGAACCTCATAATTAAATACAAAATGAGGGAAAAACTGCAAAAAAGGTCCACTTGAAAAAAAAAAAAAAAAAAAAAAAAAGAACCCCTCTTCTTCCACTCGGCTGGCTACGGGCCTGTAAGTGGCCTAATGCGTCGCCTAAGTCCTTATTCCCAGTTATCCTGCAGATCCAACATAATCCCAGATTACATGAGGAAGATAAGCAATAGATGGATATACAAGATTAGGCTATTAATGATCAACTGCACTCAAAGCTCTGGTAGTGAAACCTGGTGAGCAGCCAAAACACCAACTGTTTAAGCTGGGAGATGATCTCTTTTTCGGTTAAAAAATTGCAACGTCACCAGCGTGGTTAAGGTTTTTAACTCTGAGTGAGTGGAAAGTAGGAGAGAGAGATGCAGTTGTATCGCCGCAATATCGATATCGAGGTATTTGGTCTCCCTATCACCTGATAGGGAGACCAAATACCTCTATCGATATTGCGGCGATATTCTAGGGTTGACAATTGGGGCTTTAACAAAATATCTTCACACTTAGATTTTAGATAAATAATCATCAGTAATGTGGATATAATGTCTAAGTGGGTAAAGGCAAATAATAGAACAGTTACAACAGTCTGGTAAGTACAGAAAATGACATGACTTTACTGTAATGCAGCTTTTAAAACCAGAAAAAGACTAAACTTATGTCATATCACGATATTACGACATCCAAAATCTAAGACAATATCTAGTCTTATATCAAGTTATATCGATATAATATCGATATATTGCACAGCCCTAGTTTTATCTGCGTTAATAGTGCAATGATACCCAGGGCCGTATGTGGAGAGAAAAAATAAGAATTACGATTTGCTATATAAGCTAAAAATAGAGGATAAATAGTTGGAATACAGTTCAAATAGTTAGCTTTAAGTAATGGATAAATGGTTGAAATGTGACAAAACCAACCTCAACGTTGACGGTTCAGTGCCATGTAATTGTAACTGTAACAGTGTCTTCTTTTCCATGATAGTGTTGCATAACATCCATTTTGAAATCAATCCAATAGAAGGTTGGGAACAACTGTAATAGTGGAAGAGTTTGACCCAAACCTCTTCCACTCGTGCATGAATCATATTTTCTTATGGCACATTTCAAGCTTTTGTCGGCATCGTAAGCATCCTTTAACCCGAAGGTCACAGTTGTTTTTGGTGTGTGTTCTTCGCTGCTGAAGAAACCGAGGTCCAGATTCAAACACGATTGCATCCCAAGTACAAGTGCACATTTTCTATTTTCTTCTACAGTAAAGCAGTATTTCTCAAAGAGTGGTTAAAAGCAAACCCTGGTGGTGGTCCGCGAGCAGATTTTTCACATTTTAAATTAAAAATTCACAAAAGTTCAGTTTCCAACTGTCTGCCAACGACTTCAAACAGTGAGAAGTATAGATGTGTTGTTTGCAATATTAAATTCAAACTTTGTTATTTGTATCGGCTCCTTTTTTTCTTCTGTTTGTTGGACTTCACCAATAAGGCCGACCGTTTTTGAGCCTCCAATTTATGTCTCAAGTGTCCAGCGGCGTTTGGAATAAAGGAATAAAGTTGACGTTACTGTCAACTAACAAGATGGATTGATGTCTCAGCATAACATAAGAGGGAAACAGAGACAATTAGTGACTCAGCTGTTTGTAAGAGCTGTCATTTCATTTGGCTGTAATCTGTAATATACTGTTGGAGTTGGAGTTTTTGGGGTTAGGTGGTCCGTGAGGTTTTGTTTTGTTGGGTAATTGCTCCTTGGTCTGAAAAGGTTTGAGAAACATTGTTCTAAAGGAAGGCTCTTAGCGATAAGAGACCAGAGTTTTTCTGTCTTATGTGAAGAGTGCTGCAGAAGCAAATAGCTCCTCCATAACAGGCTGAGTGCAAATTGTGTGCTTCAGCTTGTTGGACTGAACCACCGCTGCTGCCGCACCCCCCCTCGTGCCCTAAAGCCTCTTTATAATTGGAGCGCTCTTTGAACCGATCTGCTCCAGAGATTGGAGGATGGTAAAAACCCTCTACTCAGCTTGTTTGACTTGCTGATGACGACGCCTGCAGCACACTGTGAGTGTGGTGAGTGACCAAAGTGAGTCTTTACGCAAGCACAACAGCAGTTGGGATAAGTTGGCTTTATTAAGTACAGTGTTTGGCACAATCTCAATTTGCATGGCCTCACCTACGGATGACTAGTACGAGAGCCAAGTAATGACGTGCATATGATTTATGTGTGAGCATGACGGGCAGAGAGAGGCTTTATTCGGTTGTTACTGATATTACACAGCTTTCTTTTCATTCTGAGTTAGGGAAGTATGATTTGATCATTCTGCAAAATTATCCTGACTGAAGTGATCTCTGTACATGGCAGTGTTGTAGTCAAGACCACCTAAACCGAGAGCAAGTCATCACCAGAACCAGTGTAGCGAGACCGAGACAAGACCAAGACTTTGAGGGGTTTGAGACCAAGACAAGACCGAGACTTTGTGGGGTTTGAGACCAAGACAAGACCGAGACTTTGAGGGGTTGAGACTGAGACAAAACCAAGACTTTCTGGGTTTGAGACCTAGACAAGACAGAGACTTTGAGGGGTTTGAGACCTAGACAAGACTGATACTTTGAGGGGTTAAGACAGAGACAAGACCAAAACTTTGAGGGGTTGAGACTGAGACAAGACCCAGACTTTGAGGGGTTTGAGACCAAGACAAGACCAAGACTTTGAGGGGTTTGAGACTAAGACAAGACCGAGACTTTGAGGGGTTTGAGACCGAGACAAGACCGAGACTTTGAGGGGTTTGAGACCGAGACAAGACCGAGACTTTGAGGGGTTTGAGACCGAGACAAGACCGAGACTTTGAGGGATTTGAGACCGAGAAAAGACTAAGACTTTGAGGGGTTTGAGACCAAGATGAGACCAAGACTTTGAGGGGTATGAGACCGAGACTTTGAGGAGTTTGAGACCGAGACTTTGAGGAGTTTGAGACCGAGACAAGACAGAGACTTTGAGGGGTTTGAGACCGAGACAAGACCAAGACTTTGAGGGATTTGAGACTGAGAAAAGACTAAGACTTTGAGGGGTTTGAGACCAAGACTTTGAGGGGTATGAGACCGAGACTTTGAGGGGTTTGAGACCGAGACAAGACAGAGACTTTGAGGGGTTTGAGACCGAGACAAGACCAAGACTTTGAGGGATTTGAGACTGAGAAAAGACTAAGACTTTGAGGGGTTTGAGACCAAGATGAGACCAAGACTTTGAGGGGTATGAGACCAAGACTTTGAGGGGTATGAGACCGAGACTTTGAGGGGTTTGAGACCAAGACTTTGAGGGGTATGAGACCGAGACTTTGAGGGGTTTGAGACCGAGACAAGACAGAGACTTTGAGGGGTTGAGACCGAGACAAGACAGAGACTTTGAGGGGTTTGAGACCAAGACAAGACCAAGACTTTGAGGGGTTGAGACCGAGACAAGACCAAGACTTTGAGGCGTTGAGACCGAGATAAGACCAAAAGTTTGAGGGGTTTTAGACCGAGACAAGACCAAGACTTTGACGGTTTGAGACTGCGACAAAATCAAGACTTTGAGGGGCTAAGACCAAGAAAAGGTTGGAAAAACCCAAAGTTACCCTTTAAGATGAATCGCCTTCCTTAAAATCTCTGAAAAGACAGGTTGTTGTCAGTAGTTTCCAAATAGTAACTTAGGTTAAAAAAATTTATGAATAAAGTTAACTTGCCTATGTTTGTACTGGTGTACCTGCAGGGCTTCACAGTTCGTACGTCGGTCAGGCGGGGCAGATGGATTCAGAGCTGAGGGCGGCGCTGTCTCCAGACTGCCACATGACGCCCGTGTTCGATGAGCGCTCCTTCCACAGCCCCCTGTACCACAGCCCCACCCACGACCCCCAGGGCTCGCTCTACAGGACAAACACAGGTACATTACAGACATGCTTTCATTTAATCGTAAAATTTAAATTTTTTACTGTATTATTGCCTTGTCTCGCATAGTCTTCTCACAGTTTTGTCGACATAAAGCCTTAAAAAAAGTTTTCTTAGCCATCAAATAGTTTAGCAAAACAATGATTACATTTTTAAAAACCATTTTTCTGGCGAAGGACCCCCCGAACCTCTGTTGTGTGTGTGTGTGTGTGTGTGTGTGTGCACCCCACTTCTTAAACCAAAGTTACACCCTTGTGAGTTACTCAAACGGCCCTCAAATCCCACATCAGCGTCCCCCTCGGGAGCCCCGGTTCCCCAGCTTGAGAAGCCAGGCTCAGTTTCACATCTGCTCTGAAGATTATTTCTCTAAAAAAAAAAAAAAAGTGTGGCGGCATTGAGGGTTTACAGGCACAGAAAACTGTTGTTACTACGGCTCCCCCGAGGTCAGAACTTAATTAGGCTGAAACCTTTTCATGTTCTCCGCCGGTTCTAAAAGGAAGCCTTTTACAGAATGAAATTAACGAATGTGTTGAGTGTCAATAACCTTGAAAAATTAGTAACTCTGGCTTCCAAGTGAATCTTCCAATGCAGCTCGCCATAGCACATTTGGGCCAATCTCGAATATTCGTGGCTGCATGCATAAAATAACTTGTCAAAGACAAATGATTGTTATAATCAGTAGCAGCCATTAGTGGGCGGCCCTTTCTGGCATTTGCCCAAATTCCAGATGGCCAGTCCGCCACTGCACTTACGTAGCATGATAGTACTTTCTCTTTTATGTGACATTGGATGTATTTTTGCACTTGATAGCTTGATAGCTGTGGCTCAGGTGGTAGAGCGCCTACCAATCGGAAGGTTGGTGGTTCGGTCCCGGCCCTGCAGTCCCATGTCGAAGGGCCCTTGGGCAAGACACTGAACCCCGAAAAACCCAGGTGGCACCTTGTACGGCAGCCTCAGCCACAGTGTATGAATGTGTGTGACTAGTGAATGGTTCCTGTGCTGTCATCGTTAAGACTAGAAAAGCGCTATATGAATACAGTCCATTTACGTTTACAAACTGCCTCCAATCTGGATGCTGCTTTTCTGAACCCCAAAACAAAAAACCTGGATACAATTTATTTCCAAGTCCTGCTCTGTTTCTCGTGTCTCCTTGTTTCATTTCCCCCAGGTATGGCGACCCTCCCTCGGGCCACGAGCCACTGCGGCACGTTGCCGTACCAAAGAAGCAGCTACGGGCTGAGCACCGCGGCTCTGTACGTCGACTCCTACGGGGTCTCCGGCGAGCCCGTCTTCTCCCACCGCCACTCGGGACTGGTGGAGCGGGTGATCACGCGCACCCCATCCATCGAGAGCATCCATAAAGACCCCAGGTACTCCCGCACCTACTTTCAGACGTAGGTAGATGTACAGAATGCATTTGTAGAAGTTCCATTAACATTACATAAACTGTGTCCACATTTAAAAACAAACTCAAAACCTTATTTTCTCAGGCATTTGTTTAGTGTGTGTGTCTCTCTGTATGTGTGTGTATTTCTCTGTGTGTGTGTATTTCTCTATATGTGTGTGTTTGTGTGTGTGTGCGCGTGCATACGTGTGTCTCTGTGTGTGTGTGTGTGTGTCCTTCTAGCCCTGACCCTGTTGGTGTTGCGTCTTACAGAGAAGGGTTAGAGTGTGAAGTGACAGTGCTCCTCTTTGTTTCCCCCTCAGGGAGTTTGCTTGGCGTGATCCCGAGCTGCCGGAGGTCATCCACATGCTGCAGCATCACTTCCCCTCCGTCCAGGCCAACGCCGCCGCCTACCTGCAGCACCTGTGCTACGGAGACAACAGGGTCAAGGTGGAGGTAAGAGGACGGGGACACGCTGCGCTGCCGACACTGCTGACTATAAATAACAGTCATGACTCACTCCTCAGCAGTGGGGGAAGAAGTATCCAGATCCTTTACTTAAGAAAAATAAGTACTAATACCACACTGTAAAAATACTCTGTTACAAGTAAAAGTCCTGCGTTGTAAAAGTCTGTAAGTATCATCAGGAAAATGTAGTTCAAGTATTAAAACATTGTAGAAAGTGTAAAGGATCCAACCAGTTGTGTGTTTAATGGTCTAATCATCTCAGCTGGACTTGTAGCCGTTATATTGTTGGCTAGTTTACTTTAGAATAAAACATCAGATTTTATAAACTACATGTGTTTTGTGTGCAGAAATCTTAATGTGTAATGTAACAGATGAATGTAGTGGAGTAAAAAGTGCAATATTTCTCTCTGAAATGTAGCGGAGTAGAAGTAGAAAGTGGCATGAAAAAAAAAGACAAGTACAGTACAAGTACCTCAACATTTGGACTTAAGTACAGCACTGGAGTACATGTACTTAGCTACATTCCACCACTGGTACTCAGGAGGGCGCTGCCACGTTTAAAAGGCTTCACTCGCCACCAAAGACACTTTTAAAACGTGCAGCGGGCGCCCGGATAGCTCAGTTGGTAGAGCGGGCGTCCATATATAGAGGTCTGGTCCTCGACGCAGCGGGCCCCGGTTCGACTCTGACGTGCGGCCCTTTGCTGCATGTCATTCCCCCCTCTCTCTCCCCTTTCATTTCTTCAGCTGTCCTGTCAATAAAGGCTTAAAAATGCCCAAAAAATTATAATAATAAAAAAAGAAAGCAGCTCCGGTAGTTTTCCTTGAGGAACCATTCGACCAAAACATGTTTAAAATAATAAATGACCTCCCCCTGAGTGCAAACAAGAATGTGTTTAATTGCTCATTGCTGCAAATGTCTCATATTGTATCCCTACTTTGTCTCTAAGAGTTTAGCCTCAGCTTACAGGGTTTGAAATTTGACTTTTTTTGCTGCCAAACTCCGAGCCAATGCGCCATCTGCTCCAACAAAACTTCAAGTAGCATTGGTGCCAAATGTGCCAAAAAACACCTCGCTCTCTCTCTGCTCTGCTTCCCGTGCAATAAATAACTCCCAAACACAATGGCGGGGCTTCACGCGAGAGCCATTTTAGTGCCGTTTGGTTTGTTTGGCGATGAGCTTCTTAATTAGCCTTCGCAGCAGCCTGGAAACGCGCCTGCTCACTGTGCCCGACAAACCGAAATGTTTTCAGTGACGGTTTAAACACAGAATCAGAGAGAAACGAGGGGGAGCGTCTGCTGCTCTCCCGAGACGGATTTATTTTCGAGATGACACAAGAAAGTTTTCTAACATGCCACAGTTCTGTTTTATTCCCTGAATCATTGCTACGTGAAATGAGTGCATGGTTTTTTTTCTTATAAAAGTGACTTTTGTTGATTTAAAATCCAAAACGTATTCATTTAGAATGGCTTTTAATACATAGCAGCGCTGTGACATTTTTCCTTTCTTCCTCCTACTTTTATGTAACTTTTTAATTATTCTTTTTATTGTATGTGATGTTTTATTCTTGTTCCTTGATCTCTGCTGTCTGCTGTAAAGTGCTATACGAATACACATCCTTTTTTTTTTTGTAAAGAAACATATCAAAACTGGCTAAAAACGTTTATTAAGATGCAATAATAGTTTGTCTTTTCATGACATCCATCATTTTTAAAGATAAGGTGACAGTTCGTTCTATGTGGGGGATCATAGAAGTAGATTTCGGAAGTTCATTTGAAGTTCACCCATCGCTGTGATTGGTCCCCTGGTATGCAGGTGTGTCACCTGGGAGGGATTCAGCACCTGGTGGACCTGCTGGATCACAAGCTGACCGAGGTCCAGAAGAGCGCCTGCGGGGCCCTGAGGAACCTGGTGTACGGCAAGGCCACCGACAACAACAAGGTGGCGCTGAGGAACTGCGGCGGCGTGCCTGCCCTGCTGCGCCTCCTCCGGAAAACAACCGACAACGAAGTCCGCGAGCTGGTCACTGGTACGTCAAGTCAGGGTTAACTTAGTCTAGTCTCGCACTGCCAGACCTTCCTCCACAGCGCTGCGGAGAAAGGTCTGGCTAGTCCACACAACACTCGGGATGGGAGAAAAACGTGCTCTGGTTTATTGGCATTTCTTTAAACCAATCACAATCGTCTTGGGTGGCGCTAGGCGCCGGACGGAGCCACGGTGCCTCTGCTAAATAGTCTCAGGAAGGAACTTGTTTTGGTGGAACATGTGTATGCTCAAAAGTAGTTTTAGTCGTGCAACAGAAAACTCAGATTGGACAGATAGTCTAGCTAGTTACCCTGCAGAGATCTGAGGAGCAGGGTGTTGCCATATGGCAACAAATTCTTTTTCTTAGTTTTTTTCACAATAAACAATATAAAATGCATCTGTTTAACTGTGTAAATTGGTCTTTTATTTTGAACTTTCATATATTTGATGACATCACCTAACCAGGAAATCCTGTTTGCCGGCCCCTTTTCTGCACTTGTGCCAAACTGAAGCTCACGTCCCAGTATCAGCCAAAATGTAGGGTATTTTATTTTAGAAGCATTTCTTTGAAAAAAAAAGAAATGCAACTGTTATCTGGGGCAAGTAAACTTTCAATTTCCATCATTTAAACCAGTTAAAATGCAATATTCTTTCTGTAAAAGGCTAAAATTAATTTGTTGCCATATGGCAACATTATGCAAATATTGAAGTGAAATGGGTCCATTCAGCCTAATGGGCTCAGATTGAGTTACATTACTTTAGGCTACTCTGACACTATGTTTGCAATTATTTATAATATTTCAAAAGGAAAAAATATTAAATTTATTTATAGTATGTTATTCCAGCCCTTTTGTAATTAATATATTATCTGTCTGACTAATTACACATTAATGTAAATGAATTCCTTATTACAGTGTTATTATTAATAATCATCGCAAACTACAATTAAAACTAAACTAATTTCACTGTAAACAAATTGAGCTATGCATTTTAATAAATATAAGTTGAATTTGTTTGGTATTTTTAAAGAAATAATGAATTTTTTGGCACTTTCCACGACTGTGCGTTGTTGCCATATGGCAACAAATTACTACTATTACCCCCCTTAATTTAAAAAAAAATTTACATTTGCATTATTTAAGCAACCTGGTCATAAAAACACATCAAGACATTTTTACCATGTTTAAAAAATAATTCATGCAATAGAGGGTTAACCATAGTCCTCAGAAATCCACCGGAGGTTAGAACGCCAACACAAAGAAAGAGGAAGGGGACGGATCACCTGGCCGAAAAGAGGGACATCTGGCAGAATTTCTGGCGGCAACCGGATTTATCCCGGAAATGAAACGTCGTTGATATATCCTAGATTGCTGCAAACTCATGTCTTTATGTTCCTAAATTCAAGTGAAAGCAGCATCCACATTGACAAAACATTCATCCCGCTGTGATGCGTGTGGGCGTCCGGCTGGCTGCGAGGCCCGTTGGTAGCCCAGCTCGCTGGCTGAGCGTTGGCCCGTGTTGTCGTCTGACTGGCCGGCTGCGTGCTAATCTGTGTATCGTCTGTTCTGTGGGAGGTGAGAGTGGCAGCGGCTTAAGCGCTCTGCGCTCACAGAACAGATCTCGGCACGGTCCTCGGGACAGATGCTCAGATAATGTGCTTCAAAAAACAGAACAGCGCTGACAGCTCTGCAGCCACACCACACAGACTGTTTAATACTGGGAGATATGAAGCTGCTAGACGCCTCAGATTCTCGGCACAGACATCAAGGAGAGTCTTTACTTTGATATAAAGCTGTGGGGAAGATTCTATTTTTCCAGCGCAAGTCAGGATTACAATTATTCAAGCTGTACTTCATACTTGGGTGGACCCAAACGGCTGCAGCATGTCCAGTTTGTTCTGCCCTACATAAAGTCGCAAGCTAATGTTAAAAAAAGAATTTTATATGTTGTCAAAAAACTTCAAAAACAATAAAAAAAAAATAAATAAGAATGTTTCCAGGAAGTAAATTGTTTCTCGCTTTGTACATTAATTGTGCCATTTTAAAATAAATTAGATCCATACATGTCAGAGCATATGACTTGAGGAATAATGCATTAGTTTAACAAGACAAAAACCTTTCAGTGCAGTCAGAGAAAGTGACGTCTTTCAGTGACTTTAAAAACAAACAAATGTAACCCCTCTTTATTGTGGGTACTAGTATTTAACCCCTCTTGATTGTGGATACTAATATGTAACCCCTCTTTATTGTGAGTACTAGTATGTAACCCCTCTTTATTGTGGGTACTAGTATGTAACCCCTCTTTCTTATGGGTACTAATATGTAACCCCTCTTTCTTATGGGTACTAATATGTAACCCCTCTTTCTTGTGAGTACTAGTATGTAACCCCTCTTTCTTGTGAGTACTAGTATGTAACCCCTCTTTATTGTGAGTACTAGTATGTAACCCCTCTTGATTGTGGATACTAATATGTAACCCCTCTTTATTGTGAGTACTAGTATGTAACCCCTCTTTATTGTGGGTACTAGTATGTAACCCCTCTTTCTTATGGGTACTAATATGTAACCCCTCTTTCTTGTGAGTACTAGTATGTAACCCCTCTTTCTTGTGAGTACTAGTATGTAACCCCTCTTTATTGTGAGTACTAGTATGTAACCCCTCTTTATTGTGGGTACTAGTATGTAACCCCTCTTTATTGTGGGTACTAGTATGTAACCCCTCTTTATTGTGGGTACTAGTATGTAACCCCTCTTTATTGTGGGTACTAACATGTAACCCCTCTTTCTTGTGGGTACTAGTATGTAACCCCTCTTTATTGTGGGTACTAGTATGTAACCCTCTTTATTGTGAGTACTAATATGTAACCCCTCTTTATTGTGAGTACTAGTATGTAACCCCTCTTTCTTGTGGGTACTAGTATGTAACCCCTCTTGTATGTAACCCCTCTTTATTGTGGGTACTAATATGTAACCCCTCTTTATTGTGAGTACTAGTATGTAACCCCTCTTTATTGTGGGTACTAATATGTAACCCCTCTTTCTTGGCGCCCCCAGGCGTCCTGTGGAACCTCTCGTCGTGCGACGCGGTGAAGATGACCATCATCCGTGACGCTCTGAGCACGCTGACCAACACGGTGGTCATCCCCCACTCGGGCTGGAGCAGCGGCGCGCACCGCGACGAACACAAGGTCAAGTTCCAGTCTTCGCTGCTGCTGCGGAACACCACCGGCTGTCTGAGGTGAGGAACCAATCAAACGCACCCCTGCACCAAGTAACATTTCCAATGCAGGCCTTTTACTGTAACAGAGTATGTTTACAGTGTGGTATTAGTATTTTTACGCAGTAAAAGATCTGAATACTTCTTCCACCGCTGCTCAAGTTCTATGCTGATAATATGATCCTCCCTTTGATTGAAAATGTTGAAAAAATAACATTTTGGAAAAGAACTATTGATGCCACCATTGTAGTTTTTTTTATCAACGTTATCATCATGCTGATGTTTATGCATATTAATCACATGTTTTACATTTACACAGCACACCCATTCACGGTTAAAGCGTAACTCTCGCCAAAATGCAACCTAAGGGGTTTTTGTGAATGTCGATAAGTGTCGATCTCCGGATGCGAATGAATGGACTCCATAGGAGGAAATGTCATTCTTATATGAGGCTCCTTTTTCAACTACAAGGTCAATATTGTTTTTCACTAGCGACAAAACAACAAATTGTCCGTGCATTTATATGGAACTAAGCTTTAGGAGCTTTCCATCTTTACTCTCCTCCCTGTTATGTTGCATTCGGAGATCGACTCTTTTTGACTGGCGAGATGGACGGCGACCGGAAAAACCAACAGCAACAGTGAGTTGTTCATAACCTTTCTTTTTAGTAAACTCTGGGTACACAATCAATGTTGTCAATGCTTTCGTTAAGGTGTAGAGCCCCTGGTGATACTTGGAGCAAAGTCTCATGTTGTGTCGAGCCTTCTTAGTGGTTTAAAAATAACGATTTTGATGTGATCATAGAAGTGCCCCTAGCACTCCCATTCAAAAGGCCATTTGACCGAAAAACGAGTCAATACGGTCAATCTTAAAAGTGGCGCTTCCGTCCTAATTATTCGTTTAAACGAAAGTTTGACTTGGGTACATTCACAAAAACACCCTAGGTTGCATTTTGGCGAAAGTTTGTGCTTTAAACTGTCCCAAAACTACACAAATCCAGTCTCATTTCTTAATAAAAATGGATTTAACAAAGTGCTTCCCGCTTCACATGCTGCAGACTGGCCTGATTGGACGGGTGCCAGTCATTCTTTACGTATTGTCAGGAGCCAATCAGGACAGAGTCCAGGTGTGTTTCCTGAACTAGTCACTTGCAAAAAAATAAAATAAAAAAATAATGACTTTAACTTCTCAAACAAAATGAATTTGAATGGCTTCATTAATCATCTTTGATCATGGCTGTACACAAACTGGTGATTCTTTAAATAGCTTTAAATGGCTCTGTGCTGCAGATAAACTGCATCCCTCTCGCCAGAAGCCTCCAGCATTTTTGTATCTGCATTCAGGCTGTGGATTGATGGTATAGAAATGCATTGTGGGAGTCATGTGCTGTTGTGCAGTCGTCTTCATATCAGCTCTCCATTAGTGGCAGTTGCAGGTTCCTATTGGAGAATCGGCTCCCTCCTTTACTTGTATCTGGGCAGGTTTTTAAGCCACCCTGTGGGGAAATCCACACACTGCACCTCAGTCTGAACTTGTGTGTGTGTGTGTGTATGTGTGTGTGTGCGTGCGAGCCCGTGTGTGTGCGTGTGCGTGTGTGTGTGTGTGTGTGTGTGTGTGTGTGTGTGTGTGTGTGTGTGTGTGTGTGTGTGTGAGGAACCTGAGCTCAGCAGGGGAGGAGGCGAGGAGTCAGCTGCGTTGCTGTGAAGGTCTGGTCGACTCGCTGCTTCACGTCCTCAAAGCCTGCGTCAACACCTCCGACTACGACAGCAAGGTGCTGCAAAAACACACACACAAACATGTTTTTGTTACTTTATGTCACAATTTGTTCCTAGGAGACTTATCCTAACCCAAGTGGTGATTTTTATATAGGCCTAACAGAATGTTCTGTATTTATAACTGTAGCTATAATTTAATTTTTTAATTAGGCCACGGGGCAAAGTCCGGGCAATAAGCTGCCCGAACTTTATTTTACGGTTTTATTTGTCAGAGTGTAGGATTACATGGTCTGTAGGTTTTGCGGACAATGCCCGAGATATTTCGACTTTTATATCTCTCAGATCGTGGAGAACAGCGTGTGCACCCTGAGGAACCTGTCATACCGGCTCGAGGTGGAGATGCCCTCCTCTCGTCTCCTCGGCAACCCGGAGCTGGACAACCTGCTGGGCTTCTCCTCGCCGGCCAAGGAGCTGGACTACCTCTGCTGGGGCAAGAGGAGGCGTGGTCGGAAGAGGGGCGGCTGGGCCGACGACAAGGTACCAACTCAGAGGGTGGCGGTGGGTAGGTGGGGGGGGGCACACCATCTCACTCCCATCGCGTCAAAAAGCGACGCTTGGCCGGGTGCCTTTGGCGTTTTTGTTATTGACGCAAAAAGTCGACCGTTCTCTGGGACATGTTTTCATGCTAATCGAATGTGTCTCTAGCTTGAAACAAGCTACCGCGAACCGGTTAATAGCTGCTAACGCTAGCTTTCGGGGCAGAGGGTAAATCACTATTTCTATACCACTAACAACGCTCAAAATAGCACCACATTTCAACGGTAGTATAATGAGGGTCCCTCGTATAACGAGGGTCCCTCATTATACTACCGACGAACACCATGTAACCGGTAACATAGCTCAAACACAGCGTTCGTGGTTCGACTGGTCATGACTGTTTTCCCAGATGGCGCCCGCATGTAAACATGAACGCTACTGTCTTTATAATCTATCTTTTTAATAAACTGTCTGTACACTTACAAAGTTCTCAATGCTTCGGTTTACATGTAGGGACCCTCATTATGCTACCGTGTTAGTGGTGTAGAAATAGCGATTTACCATCTGCCCCAAAAGCTAGCGTTAGAAGCTAATCACCGGTTTGCGGTAGCTAGTTTCAAGCTAGAGACGCACTCGATTAGCATGAAAACAGATCCCAGAGAACGGTTGACTCGGTATACATATGTTATTAACCCCTAGGTTCATTTTGCGCCGGAATTGTCCTTTAACTGACATGCGGCACGAGAACGGGACAGTTAGGCTTTAGAAAAAGATGGTGGGTGGGGTGTACAAAATGTACGTTTCAGTGACACGCCGCAGCAACCGTGGGTTTGATTCCGAGCTGGGGCCCTTTGCTGCATGTCATTCCCCTCTCCCTCCCTATTTCCTATCTAAAGCTGTCCTGTCTATTCAATGCTTAAAATGCCTAAAAAAATACTATTAAAAAAAACAAACATTTTCCAATATTTTCCGCGTGTGTACTTGTGCGTTTGGCACAGTGGGACGGCGTGGGGCCGATCCCGGGTTTCTCCCAGCCTCTGAGGGGGGCGGAGCTGCTGTGGCACCCGGTGGTGGTGAAGCCGTACCTCAACCTGTTGGCCGAGAGCTCCAACCCCGCCACGCTGGAGGGCGCCGCCGGCTCGCTGCAAAACCTCTCCGCTGGCAACTGGAAGGTAGGACGCTGGGAAAGTTTGACCATGTTTTCTCCTGTTTTTCTTTAGTTTATACTAGGGAGTTAGGTTTAGAAACTGTATTTTTGTTAACAGATTTAAGTAATAAAACTTTGTGTGTGTGTGTGTCCCTCCAGTTCTCGGCCTACATCCGAGCCGCGGTGCGTAAAGAGAAAGGTCTGCCCATCCTGGTGGAGCTGCTGAGGATGGACAACGACCGGGTGGTCTGCTCCGTCGCCACCACCCTCCGCAACATGGCGCTGGACAGCCGCAACAAGGAGCTGATAGGTATACACACACACACACACACACACACACACACACACACACACACACACACACACACACAATCAACAGACTGATTCCTGAAACTCAAACTGTGAAAAGATCATCTTCACACACAACTAGTTTATTTTTATATGACATCAAATGTCTTTTCTTTTAAGACTGAGAAACATGCTTCTGCTAACAGACTCCTTAATGTACGGTATTTCATCCAACTATATTGTGAAGTATTGAGCTTTTTATTCCAGTAAAAGTACAGATACCCTGCGGTGGAATGTAACTAAGAACATTTACTCCAGTACTTAAGTACCAAATGTTGAGGTACTTGTACTTTACTTGAGTCTTTTTCTTTTCATGCCACTTTCTACTTCTACTCCGCTACATTTCAGAGAGAAATATTGTACTTTTTACTCCACTACATTCATCTGTTACAGCTTTAGTTACTAGTTACTTTACACATTGAGATGTCTGCACACAAAACACATGTAGTTTATAAAACCTGATGTTTGATTCTAAAGTAAACTAGCCAACAATATAACGGCTACAAGTCCAGCTGAGATGATTAGACCATTAAACACACAACTGTTGGGATCCTTTACTCTTTCTACATTGGGAGGATTTTTCTGCATACTTTAAGTACATTTTTCTGTTGACACTGACATACTTTTAGTTAAGTAACAGTTTCAATGCAGGACTCTTACTTGTCCTTACTCTTACTCTTACTTACTTGTTGAGTATTTTCACAGTGTGGTATTAGTACTTTTACTTAAATAAAGGAACTGAATACTTCTTCCACCGCTGGACACCACAGTAAGTCCATTTATTCCAAACCAGACTGAATTTTGAAAGCGTGATAACAGTTGTACTGAAGGTAAAAGTAATAAGGTGAGTTTTTATCTGCACAGAGATATGAAGCACAGACAAGTGTGAGCAACACGGAGGCAGCGTCTTTTGACCGTGTCTGTAAAGCTTCACAAGTTTTCAACAAAGTCTAAACGAAGTCCATGTTCTGCGTCTCCTCCTGCAGGAAAGTACGCCATGCGGGATCTGGTGAACCGGCTGCCCGGCGGCAGTCCGACGGCGCTGTCGGACGAGACGGTGGCGTCGGTCTGCTGCACGCTGCACGAGGTCACCAGCCGCAACATGGAGAACGCCAAAGCTCTGGCCGACAGCGGAGGCATCGAGAAGCTGGTGGACATCAGTAAAGGACGGGGGAAAGGGTAGGAAAAGGCCAAGAAACGTCACGGGGAAATCTGTTCGCGGGGTTCATCAAGTCGTTCATCAACTCTCTGCAAAACACGTCATTTTTTTTAAAATTTTGCTGCACGATATGAGGAAAATATGCAAAATGTTGAATATCTTGATAACGATATTATTTGCGATAGATGAACAGATATTAAAGTGTTCTCAGTTCTGATGCTTCCAGTATTCTGCTAAAATACGACAAACTGCTTGTTGAGTTTAAAACTAATGAAAGGAAATCATTTCCAACTTTATTTTATTGAACAACTTGAACATTTTATTGAAATATAAAAGGCAGCACTAAAAAAATAATGACATTACACTTTAAAGTGCATTTTTCTGCTGATATTTTCTCTCAACTAACACAGAAAATCTCTGAGTTTCTTGCGCAATATGTCGCAGCCTTTTGCGATGTTTATTGTGCAAGTTGATATTGCGATATTAAAGAAAACGTCTAAATCATGTAGAAAAGGATTTCCAGTGACTTTTGAGTCATTTTCTCAGAAAAAAAATGTACTTTAGTGGTATCTTACTGGCGTTACAGTTTCGTGATGTGTGAAACGACTTCATGTGTTAACATGCGGCGTGTGTCTTGATTCGGCAGGTACTCGATGAAGGTTGTGAAGGCGGCAGCGCAGGTGTTGAACACGCTGTGGCAGTACAGAGAGCTGAGGAACCTCTACAAACAGGTCGGTACCAGCAGGAGCGTCTAGAAAGCAAGATAAACCCTCTTTTTTTTATAAGTGGCTGATAGGAACAACAATCTTTGAAATTGGTCCAGTGTTAAGTGTGAACGCTGTAACAGGCCGCCACAGACCGGGCTGCAATTTAACCTTACAGGGGAAATGTGCATCGTTAATTTGCGTCCACTAAAAGTGCTGTTTTCTAAAAATTCTAAGTGTGTGACAACATTATGGAAAGGATCCCTACAGAGATAGACCTTTAAAACCTCTTTGAGACCTTTCTGTTTAACCAGAAACAGCTCTGAGGTCGCTAGCACTAAACCCACCAGACTCCATTTAAAAAAAACAATACTTTTAGCGTGTATAGAGCCAACATATTTTCACATGTAAATCGTTAAACTATGTATTTATTTCAACCAAAACCATAGATGTGATGGTTGGAAAAGAGGAAAGACGACCCAAAACGGCTTTTCGTAGTTTTATTTTGTTTCTGTCGACATTTAATGAAGTGTATTTTACTATGCTTAAATTACTGTTTATTTACATGGAGTCTGGTGGGTTTAGCGAACACAATTTGGCGGATGTTTTTATGTTTAAAAAAAGGATCTTACTCTTTAACAGAAAGGTCGACCTCCTTAGAAATCCTTTCCATAATGTTGTCAGACATGTAGAATATTAATCTGAGCCTGTCAGCGGCAAAACGAGCACTTTTATGGACGTAAATAGAAAGTGTGCAATTGTCCTCTTAACTTACATTGTAGCTTGTTTCACTGACTACCGACTGCAGCGTTCTCTCTTAATACTGGACCAATGTCAAAGATTGCTGTTCCCATCAGTCACTTAGACACAACAACATGGGAAAATAGGGTCCAGGTTGAAAAAAAACCCTTTAACATAAGTTAAAGGGTAACTTTTTTTGATTTAAAAAAAAACAACCCATGGTAGTTGGTAGATTTTGAGTCCCTGCACTAAAATGCATGCTTATAATTTGTTATGCACATGTGTGAGTATTTCTAACTGAACTGATGAACTGTGTGTGTGCAGGATGGCTGGAACTACACTCACTTCGTCACTCCCGTCTCCACGCTGGAGCGAGACCGCTACCTTTCCCAGCCGACCCTGCCCACCGGCCAGCTGCAAATGTCCCCCGTCATCCAATCAGGTGAGACGAATTTCTCCAAGACAATAAAGACTTACCTTATCTTATTTGGTGTGGGGGTGAGGTCAAACAGCATTCGTGTTGTCTAAAAACAGATTACATCCTTATCAAACAACAAGGAAAATCCTATGAAGTAAGAAACTATACATCTATAGTTAGTCTGTTAGTCAGTCAGTTAGTTTTATTCCCGTGTCATGCCAAACATTCGGCCCATCCCACGTGGAATTACACGACACCAGCAGCCTGTTTAACAGACCTCTTCCGGTCTCGCATATACAAATCATGCGGGGAAATGCCTGAATTACACAAAACAAAAACAAAAAGCAAAAAAAAAAATGTCTGAGCATAATATGAGCACTTTAAAAAAAGTTGTATGTTGGAGTTTGTAACATTCCAAAATGTTAATTTTTGACTTGAAGATTTTCATTTTCACTGTAAATACATATTGGTTCCAAATACCCGTTATCGGTTTCATTAACTACTAATAATCGGTATCGATATCGGCCCTGAAAAACCAGCGTCGGTCGATCCCCTAATTTAAACAACACATCGGACTGTATCTGTAACTGTAAATTCTGAAATGATTCTTGTTTTTTTCGTCTTTATTTCCCCCGCCCCTCAGGTGGCAGTGCAACGTCCTCGCCGGCGATGCTCGGGATACGAAGACACAGTTCAAACTATCAGAGAGCGCAGTCATCTATGCAACTCGACACGTATTACGGAGACAACAGTTTACACAAACAGCCGTTCGCAGGTTCGTGTTGATTAGTATATTGTGGCGTCCCTCCGGGGTCTATGCACGGTGTTCCTGTAACCACTGACTCATGGGATCCATAGTTATTAACACGCAAACTCGCTGCCAGATTAACACCAAATTATGACCTGTTGAAAAGCAGCGGTGGAATGTAACTAAGTACATTTACTCCAGTGCTGTACTTAAGTCCAAATGTTGAGGTACTTTTACTTTACTTGAGTCTTTTTCTTTTCATGCCACTTTCTACTCCTACTCTGTTACATTTCAGAGAGAAATTGTACTTTTTACTCCACTACATTCATCTGTTACAGCTTTAGTTACTAGTTACTTTACACGTTAAGATTCCTGCACACAAAACACATGTAGTTTGTAAAATCTGATGTTTTATTCTAAAGTAAACTAGCCAACAATATAACGGCCTACAAGTCCAGCTGAGATGATTAGACCATTAAACACACAACTGGTTGGATCCTTTACACTTTCTAACATGGGAGGAGAGTTCTTTACTTTTAATACTTTAACTACATTTTCCTGATGATATGTACAGAACTTTTACATAAGTAACATTTTTAATGCAGGACTTTTACAGTGTGGTATTAGTACTTTTACTGAAGTAGGATGGATCTGAATACTTCTTCCACCGCTGTTGAAAAGTCATATTTCCACCTGTGTTTGGGCTTACGTTTTTCCTCCTTTCTGTTTCCTCCACTTCAGGGTCCGAGAAGAAAACTCCGTATTTCATTCGGACATATTCTTCCCAGTCGGGAGAGGATTTGAGAAGGTCCCAGGTAAGATTTTTTTTTTCAAATTCAACCGTGCTGTTGCAATTCAAATATTAAACATTAATAGTAAGGGGGGGGGGAAGCCAAGCTTTAAGTCCAACACCAAGCACGTTTTACCAGCGCTGAGATTCATTGGTCGATCAACAGGAAAAGAATCAGCATAAGTTGTGCTTTAGGAGATAATGCAAAAAAACTGACTGGTTCCATCTTCTCAAATGTCAATTTCTTCTGGTTTTTCTTAGTCCTCCATGATAACAAACTGAAAATGTTGGGGTTTTGGACTCTTCGTTTTAATGGCTTTCAGAAAACAAAACAAAATATCGCAGATGGATTACAAAATACTTTGGCTCATCAATCAAGTACAAAATAAAATAATCATTAAGCTAGCTTGCCAATCACACGCATGCACACACGCATGCATGCACGCACACACACACACACACACACACACACACACAGAGTAAGCTACTACATTAAAGTAAACAAAACAGAATTTGACCTCCGGTGGCTGCCGAGGGTCTAAAAGGATCTGCACTACAGCAAGCCAAAAGGAAATATAGCCGCAAGCGGGAATTTGCAGGTTCAGACCCTTTTTTCATCTCCTTAAAGCACTTTCACTTGTTACGGGTACCTTTCACTCACATTCATACACTTTGAGATCAGACTGCAGGGCCTGGGATTGTAACCGCCAGCCTTCCGATTGTTAGGCAAACGCTCTACCTCCTGATCTACAGCAGGCTTGGGAAGCAGCCCAATCGCCAAAAGTCAAATCCGCAAGCAGAGTTGAGCGTGTTTGTAGCTTCACAAAGCTGAGCAAAACCAATTCAGATGGTTTAATGCTTTATGGAAAAAGTGGTGAAACCAACAACACACCAAATGCTTGCTCTTTGGGGGGGAAATAGTTGGGTCTTTGTAAACTATAGAGTGTGGTCTAGACCTACTCTATCTGTAAAGTGTCCCGAGATAACTCCTGTTGTGATTTGACAATAAGGACCCTATCTTGCACCTGGCGCAGCGCAGCGCAAAGCCCAACGTCTGTGTCTTTGCTAGTTTAAGACCGACGCAGTTGTCAATTTCCCGTCCAGCGCCCGTGTCGTTTAAACAGCAAGTGCACCTGTACCCATATGTGCGCCCATGGGCGTGCTGGTCTTACAGCGAGGTGTGTTCAGGTGCATTCTGGGTGTGTTGCTATCTTGAGGCAGCCGGAAGTGATCGCGCCATTGACCAACAAAAACCTGGTCTAAAGTCAATAGCGCAGCATTTCATTGTTATTTTAACAGCAAATTAGTAAAATGCTCCTAGGGTTGTGCACAGCGTGCGCACACTATGCTTGTTACACACATACAGGGACGCACAGCAGCACACACACATGCAGAAGATTAAACATGAAAATATTACGGTGCAAATCCTCCATCACAATAGCAATGCTCCAAAGTCCAAAAACACCTGGCTTTTAAAGGGAATGGGAGATGATCTCTGATTGGTTTATTGCATGTTACGCCCAAAACACACCTCTGATTAATGAAGACACTAAGTCCAACCCTTTAGAACCATGCGCCCGACGCACGGACCCTTTTTTCCACCGTCAAACTAGCAAAAGTGGATTTGGACACGCCCTAAACGCACCTGCGCCAGGCGCTTCACGCCGTGCGCTTAGATCGTTAAAATAGGACCCTATCAATAAAATTGAAATTGAATTGAATATTTAGCTTTTATAAATGCTGGCGTGAACAGGCATGTTGGTACTCTGTAATTCCCTGATCAGTAACTGACATTATTCAAATATGTGC
Organism: Sander lucioperca; assembly: GCF_008315115.2. Taxonomy (NCBI): domain Eukaryota; kingdom Metazoa; phylum Chordata; class Actinopteri; order Perciformes; family Percidae; genus Sander; species Sander lucioperca. Next base: position 1,305,327 of record NC_050196.1, on the reverse strand, counting down.
TGTCCAACAAAAATCAAAGAGCTTCTTTTTAAGATTATACATCGATATTACCAAAGATCCTCGTTACTAAAGATACATTTCAAGCAGCACCAACGGTATGAAACGGTCCTCACTTCCTGTCTCCTAAAGAGGCGTGGCTTTGTTTGAACGTATAGCGAACGTCGTGTGGATGGACGAAAAGTTATATTTCTATAATTAATTAATATTTTCTTTTGCCAACTTTAGATATTTACACAGCTAAAAGATATATTTGGCATCCCAGAGATTAGTTTTGTTAGGGCGTTCACGAACATTAGCTGACGTTAGCTTCTCTGTTGCGAGATCTCGCGAGAGTTTGTTCCTGAGACAGAAACACGTCTCAAACGAAGTTCAGTCCTGATGTGTCCGTCTGAAAAATGCCATTTTGGTGTCAGAATGTTCTGGAGATATGTGGCTTGTTGAAGAATGGCTCCAATATTTACTTTAGTGCAGCAGCAGTGGCAGCATAAACTGTCCTGTCCTGTTAGTGTCCTGAGGAGTGTCCCGGGGTAGTTTTTCTTTCATTTGTTTGTGAATCCTGTTGTTTTGATGTGCCAACATTTTGACAATTTGAACAAGTGAATGTACATTTGAAAAAACGTTAATAAAAAATAAAGAAATACAAATAAAATAAACACAATGGCATGTATTGTTCCCCTCCCAGCACACAGAGCCATTTTACGACGAACCCGACGGAAAGAACTACAACAGCTACCGGATCTACCTGTCATCCCCACGGGGCTACGGCGAGGAGCACTACGAGGACGAGCCGGCGCACCTGACCCCATCCTCCCCCGACGGCTACGCCGGCCAGCCGCTCCAGTTCAAAGCCAACGCCAACACCAACTACGTGGACTTCTACTCCACCACACGGAGGCCTTCAAACAGGGCCAACAAGTTCACCGGCTCCCCCGACTCCTGGGTGTAACTAGACACAAAATGGACACCGTAGCTGCTTCTCGTGTCGCTTAACTTGCCTCCTCGGCTCCTCTACTTGCCCCCCCCCCCCCCCCCTTCCTCGCGTCTTAGTCCCTCCCACCGAGGAGGCACGGGAGAGACGCAAGGAAATCACGGGAGGAGAGAGGAACCGAGGAAATGTTTTAGAGGGATGAGACGTCCTTTCCTCTGAAGCGTGAATTCGTCACACACACACACACACACACACACACACAGTCTCTCACACACACACACACACACACACACACACACAGTCTCACTCACTCACACACACAGTCTCACACACAGTCTCACTCACACACACACACAGACACAGTCACACACACCCACACACAGTCATACACACAAAAAACAAACACACAGTCTGTCACACACACACACACACACACACATATACAGTCAGTCAGTCACACACACACACACACACACACACACACATACAGTTAGCAACTCCTTCAGCTGCAGGGCTTCCAGGGAGGCTGCTCTCGTGTGTCCTCGCCTATAGCTCCTCGGGGATCCCTCCTCGATGCTCGCTCCTCGTCCTGAGACGGCCTTCCGGTTCAGCCGAGGAGTCGAGGAGCTATCAGATAAGCGACATGAGAAGCACCCCCTGCTGTGTATGTCAACCTTCTGTTTCTGTGGGTGTTTGTGTGTGTGGGGTGGTGCACGTTGTCGGCGGGTGGGTGCGCTGTGTGGTTGTGTGCAGGGTCCCAAAATCAGCACCATCTACCAGCCAAGTGGCTCGCCAGCCAAAAAACAATGGTAATCTATTGACTTTTATGATTTGATTTATTAAGCACATATAAAAAAACCAACAACAACAGCGTTACATATACTGTATGACAAAGTAAGTAAAAAAGAACACGCAAAGGAAACCCAGAAAACCCTCAAGGGGCTTGACATGTTGGGTTCCCTTAAATAATTCAACTATTGAGTGGCTGGTAAAATTTGAACATTCACGCCATTTGGCTGAAGAAAAAAGTTAATTTTGGACTCTGGTTGTGTGTGAAAGGCTGAGGATGCATGTGAATGTGTGTGTGTGCATCTGTGTTGAAAACTGTACTTACTGAATGACCGGGGGCTTGGTTTTTGCCATGTGCAGCCTTTGACTAATTTAGGCCATGTGCACAGTAATGCAGATAAAATCAGAACCATTTCTTTTACTTTACAAAACTCAAGAACCATGGCATGTAAGGGATGTAACGATGCGTCCTGAAAACGGTTACAACATTGATTTAAATGTGTAAAGATTACAACCGTTTGAGATGACGCTAGTTAACATACAGCAGCTAGTACGCTTTGCCAGACCTTCCTCCACAGCGCTGCGGAGGAGGGTCTGGCTAGTCCACACAGCATTCTGGGATGGGAGAAAAACGTGCTCTGGTTTATTGGCATTTCATTAAACCAATCACAATCATCTTGGGCGGGGCTAAGCGCCGGACGGAGCCACGGAGCCGCTGCAAAATAGCCTCGGGAAGGAACTTGTTTTGGTGGAACACGTGTACGTTCAAAAGTAGTTTTAGTAGTTCTTATAAGTTATTGCATTTTATTTAATCATTTAAATGTGATTTTAATACGGCCTTAGCAATAAACAAGCCGTTCTTTAATCGTTATTGTTTTATTTATATGAAATACAATTTCAGTGTCACTTTTGTCCGTTGTTTTGCAGTTTATATAAATAAAGTAATATTTTTTCTGCAGCTCATTCTGTGAAGAGAAATTGTGAGAAAATCGTGTCGTGAACTTTAAAATCGTGAATCGTAATGATTTTATGTTTAAAAAAGGATCTTACTCTTTAACAGAAAGGTCGACCTCCTTAGAAATCCTTTCCATAATATTGTCAGACACTTAGAATATTAATCTGAGTCTGTCAGCGGCAAAACGAGCACTTTTGTGGACGTAAATACAAGCTGGACAATTACTGTTAACGTACATTGTAGCTTGTTTCGCTGACTGTCGACTGCAGCGATCTCGCTTAATACTGGACCAATGTCAAAGATTGATTAGTACTTCTAGGTAAGAGCTCCAAACATGTTCTACTATAAACACTTCAGTATAGAAAATATTGGAAAAATAACAATGTATAAATAGGAAGTCTCAAAACAAACATTTCGAACTTTTATCTGCATTACTATGGACACGGACTTGGCATCTTTTCCGTAGTCAAATGGTGCTTTTTTGAGAGAAACCCAGCCCTGACCTTGTTGTTTACCAGATTGTTTGTTCAGGTCAACTGATTTAATTTTTCTCTGCAGCAAAAATGTGCAGTTTATTATTATTTTTTTATTTATTTATAAATATTGTTCGCCAGCATCCTCGTGAATGTGAGAGAAAAAGAACTTATCGAGTGAAAAGACAACACCTGGGACAAATACCATTTACTGTTTATAGTGATTAAACTATTTGAGTTTTCCTGCTGCGGGAAATACAACCACTACTCCAAAAAAACCAACAGTTGCTCTCAAAACTAAATATGATTTGACCCAGGTTTGGAGAAACTTACCGAACCTTTAAAGACTCAGAGAACCAGGGTTACATCGGTGACCTTTTGCTTTTCTGTATGTTGGCCAGAAGTGCAGTAATATCATAAAGTATGTGAAAAATGTGAAAACAAATGTGAAAATATATTTGTACAGAAACAATGGTTTAACCGTCCTGTTACATTGTTGTATTCAATATGTAGAACTTTATATGTGATTGTGTGAAGAATTTTTTCTATTATTTATTGATTCTTTGTATTAATTTACTTGTGATCTGACCAAAATACGCCATCTGTCTGTTCTGTCCAAAACTGATGATAATGATAATGTGCAATGTTACAGAGGGAGATATATGTATAGGGATTAAAGATTATATCATGACGAGATATCTGAAAGTCTTTTATTTTGACGGGGGGAGAAAAAAAAGACAAAAGTGAAAATGAAATACATATGTCTTTTATTAGCTTTAATTGCATCAATTGTAGGTATATTCGTAGATATGATGCCACGGCCAAAACAAACAAGGGAACCAAAAAAAAATAAAGGCCTAAAAATGCCCCAAAAATAGCTATTATGTTTGAGTAAATGAAGCCCCACTTATAAAAGTGGATGAAACCCCAAATAACCAACCTGCTTAAAAAATTATATTAATATTTAAATATTATACTGTTAAAATTCACCAGGAGAGTCCAATACAGACTGGCTCTGGATGGCACGGAGAGCAATAGGCCCTTTTCACGTGACATCAGACTTCCGTTCTGTTGAATGAAAGGTTTAATCATTAAAAAAAAAAAAAAAAAAAATGTTTCGAAAACGAACTTCCGTCGCGTTACATGCCGCTTTTATTTTGAAGAATGTCACAGGAAGTGCTAGCTTGGTTTAGCTGCGCCTGCTTGATATGTTAGACGCTTGATATACCGGAAGCAATTATAAACAAACAGCGAGGACGAGGAACTTTCGTCATGAAAGCAGTAAATGTTTGACGTTAGTTGAGTAGCGAAGAAGTACACCAGCAACTGATTTACGGTGATGAACATGGAAGACGAAGAGCGGTTAACGTTACAGGTCGGAGGGAACCCGGACTGGATGTCAAGTCTGCCCGAGCGCCTGCTGGATGTCCCGCTGTGGAACCTGGCCATACCCGGTAAAACAGAAACACAGAAACACTGGGGAGACTGGGGGGGAAGTCGGGCAAACTGGGCTTTTATTTTGGACAGGCAGGGTTCAAAAATAAGGGTTGCTCGGTGGCCGGTGGCAACTAACGTTAAAACGCCATGCCGGGCAGGTAAATATAACAACTCACTTGCCCGTTTGGTTCGGGCATCAGCGCAGGGGCGACTCTAGGATCAGACCTGTAGGGGGGCTCAGCCCCTCATACATCAGCGTATTGTATGGACCCTGCAGGAGTCAGGCCCAATATGGGAGAGACTCTTTGGGTGTTCATGCAATAGTATGTTCTAGAGCTGGGTCATACCTGTCAAGTTTTGGATTTGAAAATAAGGGAAATTTTCCAGCGCCCACCACGAGCAGTCCCACCACCCCAACCAAACTCCAGTATCCCTTACATTTTGAGGGTTTTGTTTTTTTGGCAGGAGTGCCTTCCGTCTCTGTTTTTTTTTTTTCTTTTTTTTTTCCTGCGTTGTCACTCATCTGACCTCACACACTAACTTCGTGACAACTGCCACCTACAGTACCTGTAGTAGGCTACTGCAGGTGGCAGTTATCGCGAGGCTAGTGACAGAGCTCAGATTGGGAATGTTTTTTTTTTTTTTTACTCTGCCCGGGCCGGAGGTATTATTATTTTTTTAATAACGCAGGTTAAAATACAGGAGATTTACGGGAAAATACTAATATGGGAGGACGGCGGGAAAGAAGGGTAAAATACGGGACTTTCCCGGCCAAAACTGGATACTTGACAGGTATGAGCTGGGCGATATGGAGAAAATCAAATATCCCGATATTTTTGACCAAATACCTCGATATCAATATTGTGGCAATATTTTTTTTTTGGATAAATAATCATTCGTTATGTTGATATAATAACTATGTGGGTAAAGACAAATAATAGAACAGCTAGAACAGTCTGGTGTGTTAAGTTAATTACATCGCTCTACTACAATATCTAGCCTCATATTAGGAGTGCAAGATATATCGACTCAATATCGTTATCGCAATATATCTAAAGTGTCGCAATAAGTATGCAATATTTAGTTTATTTTGTGGAGCGCTGCGTCCCGTCCGGCTCAGTTGTGTTTGATTTTAGAGCTTGAAACGCTGTAATGATCATGTTTCATTGGCCAGTTACCGTGCCACGTGCACATGTTAGTGCACGTCAGCGCACGGTGTTAAGTTCAGGGGGGAAATAGGTGGACCCAAATGCAGAGGCAAAGGCAGGCAGGCACGGGAAGGATTGAGCTCGAGGGTTTATTGAAACACATAAAACAGGAGATCCAAAAAATGAGGCAGACAAAAACAACAAAAGGAATCCAAAGGAAGCAGGCAAAAACTAAATTCCAAAAATAATGAAAACTCGAGGAACAAACTAACAGCAAACTAATGGGAACAAAGAGAGAACACAGGGAAGAATCCAAACCTGGTACACTTGATGCAAACACACTGGGCACAGACACAAACTAACTGGAACAAACAATGATCTGACACAGGACAAGGGGAACACAAATGCTAAATACAGAGGGTAACGAGGTAACAAGAGGCAGGTGACACAAGGGCTGGGAAACAGGTGGAAAACATCAGGCAATCACAGGAGCGGGAAAACACAGGGAGTAAAACTAGACAAGACAAGACAGAGAACAGACTATCAAAATAAAACAGGAAACAGAACATAAGACAAGACCGAAAATCACACAATCACAAGGAGACAAGACATGACAGAAAACCAGACTACCAAAATGACAGGAAAACAGACTACAATAAGACAAGACAAAACACCAAAACCATAACACACGGGGCCACTACGTGACAAACCCTATGGAGCGTACCATGTGACGTGTATGCATATTTCAGTATTTTATACTGTCCAACCAGTAGAACCTGGCCTGTTCTGTAGACATGGTCCTTATTTATATATTTATTTATTTATTTATTTATATATTCATGTTGGACCAGTCCAATATGACCGTCGGTTGAAATAAGCCTTGTGTTGTAAGAAAACTTGTTAAATTTGTTATGAATCTATTTTGATGCGTTTTCCCGTAACTTTTGTAATTTTACATACGTTTAAAAATATCAAAATTAATATTGATATTCGCAGTGTCGTGCAACACTACCTCATATAGCGATATTGATATAATATCGATATATTGCCCAGCCCTAGTATGTTCCCGCAGTACCGCAGGACTCATGACCTGCAGGATTCATGATCCTAGTATTACGTTTTAAAGGTTGATTCCACCCAAATACTAGGCTACTTTTGTCCAAGTAACCTTCTTATAGTATTACAGGTTTATTTCACCCAAACGTTATTTCAAATGTTTTTTTGCGGATGTTTTTTTTCTGAAAAAAACAATATGCGTAATGGCCAGTAAAAATTGACTTTGGGCAAGTAGAATTTTGTTTTCACTTGTCCGACCGGACAGGTGAAAAAAAACAACTAAACTTTGAACCCTGACAGGGGTTTCCACACACTTTTGGGGCATATACTTTATGTCTGACTGCCATAGGCGTCATTTATGGGGGGGATGGGGGGGGTTACAACCCTCCCAATAATGAAAACTGACCGGGGGAATGAAGTCAGAGTTAAAAATGCTTGTGTGTTTGTTGTTAAGATGTGCATAATTCCTCAGAAAAACATCCCGAAACACATGTAATGTTTTGCAGCCGAAAAAGTTGATTGCGCGATCACGGAAGGCTTGTATCACGTGGACGCGCCGACAGTGTTGTTGTCATTACTTAGAGTTCCTCATGGGGGCGACAGAAACTACACACTAGAGCTTTAATTCATTCATAATGATAATATTTACACGAATAAAGACATTTGCATGCAGAAAAGACACAAATTGCTGCATAAAAATGGAAAAAAAATGAAGCGCTTGATGCTCAAAATTTCCTGGGGGACGACCCAGACCCCCCCCCCGATTATAATTTTTCACCCCCTAATGTTGAAACAAACATTTTCGCTAGATAGGTGGAGATCTCAACCCCCCCTAATGTTGAACCCAAAAGTTACACCCTTGCTGACTGCTGTCCGTCTCTCACCACAGGGAGCCATGACAGCATGTCTTTCTGTCTGGATGTCTCCTCTCCGGTCCTGAGATCACAGCCCTGTCTCCTCCGAGTCATCGACAGGCTGTTCCCCTGCTGGACCCGACCCTGTGTCTACCGCTGGGCCACCACACAGGTACAGGAGCACACACGTACCTTACTGTTAGTCGAGCCCCAAGTTAGGGGCAGGGAAATTATTATCATATTTATTCTCTTTTTTTTGTGTGTGTGTAGCAATCGGTCCTCAGTGATCAGTGTGATCTCGGTATCCGTTTCTTGGACCTGCGGATTGCCAGGAAGCCAGCAGGAGGCAGCAAATTATTCTTCGCCCACGGCATCTACACACTCGTAACTGTGAAGGTATGCACACTCAGTCCAGAGTTTAAAATGGGATTAACACTGAACCACAGACACACAACCACAAGAAAAGACTTGAGTTACAGCAGCTACTGAGAAGTAGTCTCGCATGTCCAGACCTTCCTCCACAGGAAGGTCTGGCTAGTCCACACAGCATTCCTGGATGGGAGAAAAACCCGGTCGGATTAAAACCCGGGCCGCTGCAAAGGACTCCGGCTATGTTTAGACGGAAATGATCTGAAGAGAATACGCAAAAGTGGCATTGCGTTCTCACTTTTCATTCCACGTTTAGACGAGCGTTTTGGGGGGGGGAAATCTGCGTGAAATTCGATGTATGCACACCAGGCGGCTAGGTGGTAGTGTGAAGCGCTGCCACATAACACCGCCTGTGTAGAACCTTCCCTCTACTCCTCTCCCTAGTAGCGCGGAGCGAACAACAAAAGCTGACAATTTTGTCTGGACAGACGAGGGGGTGGAGTTATTGCTCCAAACAATGCACACACACACACACGTGGCGCGCGCACACACACACACACACACACACACGTGGCGCACACACACACACACAAACACACACGGGCTCGCACACACACACACACACACACACCGAGACATGCGCACACATTGACCTTCAACCTGGATTTTCCTATGTTTTTGTGTCTAAGTGACTGATGGGAACAATCTTTGACATTAGTCCAGTATTAAGCAAGATCGCTGCAGAAATAAACACATAGTTTACCGATTTACCTGTGAAAATATGTTGGCTCTATACAATATAATATAAAGTATTTTTTTTTTAAATGGAGTCTGGTGGGTTTAGCGCTAGCGACCTCAGAGCTGTTTCTGGTTAAACAGAAAGGTCTTAAAGAGGTTTTAAAAAGGTCTATCTCTGTAGGGATCCTTTCCATAATGTTGTCAGACACTTAGAATAATAATCTGAGCCTGTCAGCAAGAAATAAAGCACTTTTAGTGGACCAAACTGACAATGCACATTTGCCCCATAGGTCTGTAGGGTTACATTACAGATTGTTATTGTTAAAAATGGTAGATACCCTTTAAAGAGGGATCAGACCCAACAAAGAGGTCAAACAACCACACACACACACACACACACACACACACATAGTGCATGGCACTATCTTTGTGGAGACCCGTCATTCAATCAATCAATCAAACTTTATTTATATAGCACTTTACAGCAACCAGCAGGTATCCAAAGTGCTTAACATCGAAACCAAGAATAAAAACACATATCATACAATATAAAGAAAGAACATGTAAAATCAGAAATAGTTACAGAGAAACAGAAGAATGAAATTGTCGCACCACTGCTACGTATTAAAAGCCAGACTAAACAGATGCGTTTTAAGTTTGGACCTAAAAAGAGCTCCATCTGTAATAGTGCGGATATCAGGGGGTAACTTGTTCCAGAGTCTCGGGGCAGCAACTGCAAAAGCCTGGTCACCCCACCGTTTATATCTAGACCTTGGCACTTCTAAAAGTCGCTGTGTAAGTCTCATTGACATAATGCATTCCCTAGCCCCTTACCCTAACCTTAACCATCACAACTAAATGCCTAACCTTAACCCTTACCCTCACCCTAACCATAACCTAATTCTAACCCTAATCCTACAACCAAGTCTTAACCCTCAAACAGCCCTTTAAAGTTGTGGAGTCCAGCATTTTGGCCCCACAAAGCTGTCGGGACCCCACAAGTATACTGTATTCCCGGTTTTTGGACCCCACGAATTGTTAACTAACATGAACACACACACATACGGCACACACACATACATACACACGCATGCACGCACACGCACAGTGCGTTTTTACCCTTTAGACGGGAATGCGACGGTGTAGCGTTTTTAAGATTTCCACTCTGGAGGGTGGTTTCACTTTTTTTGTGTTTTTAAGCCCCAAAAATGCCGTCACCGTCTAAACGAAAGGCACATCTGATAAAATCATTTAACGTTTTCACCCGCGTGTGTGTGTGTGTGTGTGTGTGTCTGCGTGTCTGCGTGTCTGTGTGTCTGTGTGTGTCTGCAGGAGGCTCTGGACGAACTGGCTATCTGGTTGGACACTCATCCGAAAGAGATCGTAGTCATTTCCTGCTCGCATTTCGAATCGCTGACCGACGAAGATCACTTCAACCTCACCGAGTACATCATCACGCTGTTCGGAAAGAAACTCTGCTCCTCACAGGTAAACTCTGCCGGAAGAACGTCCGAGATTCTGACATGTCATACATTTGCTGCTTCCGGCTTCTCAAATGTGAGGATTGTGCCGTTTTTTTTACATTGTAAATTGTATTTATGGGTTAGAGCTTGGAGGAATCAGAGTTAACAGTTGAGTAAATTAAAAAGAAGGTAGTTTTAAAGATTTGGAATACTTACTGTGCACTTGTGTTTCCATTCAGGACATTCCCACTCTGCGTTCCTGTTGGTCCAGAGGCCAGCAGGTCATTGTTTCCTATGGCAACCAGCAGATGGTGCTGCAGCACCCCGAGCTGTGGACTGGAATACCTTACTGGTAAATAACACAACAGGGATGCTTTAGGTCTGTGTCTCTAATAGTTCTAATATAAAGCTATATACGCGTTTTCCCACCGTGTTTGTATCCTTATGCAACAAAATCAAGCTGAAGCCGACAATTGTCACACAATGCTAGCTGCAGAATCAAACACGTTTTGCTAATTTTGGCTTCCAAATAACCTTCCACAGCAACACCTTTGCTTTAGTGGGCATTCACACTAAAGCAAAGATGTTGCCTGCAACACAACAAGCTCTATCTTCAGGTACGCCGACAGCACAGATCCTAAGAGGGTGATTGCCTACTTGGAGGACCAGCAGCACAGAGGAAGACCAGGTACGCAGGTGGATGAAGAATTCCAATCATTTACTGAAATAAGTAACAATATAACGGGCAATATTAGACTACAAAAACACTTCAAAAAACACGCAAGTTAAAGGTCTGCGGTTAAAGGACAGAAGTATTAGCAACAAAATGCACTGAAAATATATAAAAAGTACAAAAGGTCATCATGCAGAAAGGCCCTTGTTACTGAATCATTAATATTTGTGTGTCAATATGTAAATGGTACTTTAATGATGAAGTTGATAAAAGCAAATTTAACTATTTCTTATAATGTTGGGTACTTTCATCTATAACAACGCATCATATGTTTTTACTAAACACAAAAACTTATAAGCAATCAGTCTCTATAGCTGTTAAACAAACGTGGAGTAAAAAGTACTCAAGTGTAATTGGATAATGAGAATTTATATCACTACTCAACATCACTACTGTTAAATTAAATCGATTTAATCCTAATGTACACAGTGTTGGAATGTAAGTAAGTACATTTACTCCAGTACTGTAGTTAAAGGTGAAATATGCAATAAATATATATATATATATATATATATATATATATATATATATACACAATTCATCATCAGATATTAAGGAAACATGCTAAGTTGAAATACTATATTTTCTGACAACAATGCTAATGCCAGTATTTTCTCCTTTTGAAATTTTCGTTCCGTGACGTAATGTGTGATTGTGTGTTGTTATCAACTGCCCAGTCTGACAGCCAGGCCGGGTTGCCAGATATACCTGTAAACACGTAAACCCAGCGCGCTACAGCTGGAATGTTAGTACAGCCATGGAAGCAGAAAACAAACAGATCAACGGAGATAGATTCTACCAGACCTAAAAGAACCGGCATGTTTCTAACAAAACCCCAGGTAAATATTGCAGATGTATTTGAAAGATGGAGACAGCTTAGAGCCCAAAAGGACACCGAGTTGGCTAATTTTCTCCTGAACAGGTAAGCATTAGCTTCAGGCTAATTGATCACGGCTACTAGGGACGGACGGGCATTTTCAGTCATTTCAACATTCGTGTACTCACATTGAATTATATGGAGTACCCGAGTTAGAGTAACCCTAGCCCTAATAATTAAGACACAGCCAGTGAAGTGATCCTGACTGGTCCTGACTAACGGCGCCATGCTAACACGCCATAACTGCTAACATTACCGGAGGACCAGGCAATCGGGCCACGGCTGTTTACAACCACCTTGACAGACCTATGGCAGAAACCGCAAGTTTGACTTCCTCATAATGGAAGCATGCAATTTAACTTTGGCAAAACAACTGTGTTCACCAACGGTGAATAATTTAAAGCCAAGAAAGGTTAGCGAGGACCGTGATTTTGTTTTTAGCGATTGTTGCTGGAATTTTAAATCGAGAAAGTATGTCTGTCAATTCTCAGACATTAACTTTTTATGATTAAACTATAACTTGGGGCCCCCCTGCAGTAACACTGAGGACCCCCTAAGGGTCCCGGACCCCCTGTTGAAGATCTCTGGATTAGACCATTAAACAGAACGATTTACACCCTTTTTTGGACGCTTTTCTCCTTTTTTGACACTTTAAACGGGGTGGCAGTAGCTCAGTCCGTAGGGACTTGGGTTGGGAAACGGAGGGTCGCTAGTTCAAGTCCCAGTTCAAGTCCCAGTACGGACCAAAGTACAGAGTGTGGATTGGTAGCTGGAGAGATGCCAGTTCAACTCCTGGGCGCTGCCAGATGCTCTTGAGCAAGGCACCGTACCCCCCCCCCCCCAGCCGCTCAGGGCGCTGGTCCAGCACCGGCAGCCCACTCACTCTGACATCTCTCCATTTGTGCATGATTAGGTCCTGAGCATGTGTGTGTATTTCAGGCCTGTGTGTAGTGATTTCTAACAAACAGAGTGTAAATTGTAATTTCCCCACTGGGGATCAATAAACAGTAATAAATTAAATTTAAAATTAAAATACGCTTGTTGAAGCATTTCTTTTTACGCTTTCAACTCTTATCTTTTCCAGTTTTTTCTGCAATGAGTACTTTTACTTTTAATACTTTAAGTACATTTTCCTGATGATACTTACATACTTTTACTTAAGTAACATTTTCAATGCAAGACTTTTACTTGTAACCGAGTATTTTTACAGTGTGGTGTGTACTTATACTGAATTAAAGGATCTGAATACTTCTTCCAGCGCTGAATATACATGACCAATGTTTTAAGGGCAACACTCACCAACGGTACCTTGAATCATTGTTGTGGGAATGTGAGCGTCAAATGACCTCCTCCCCAATACATGTATTCCCTAAAACTATGTATTCTGAGCATTTACCCTGATAATTGTGTACTAACAATTACAGAAAGGAAAAATGGTTCAAACCTGTCTATTGCACGCCTGGCGCTCTCTCTCTCTCGCCCTCTGTTGTCCCTCACTGAATATTTGGTTGAAAAACGACAAGTCTGGCTCTTGAGAAGCTCACTTTACATAATTAGGGATTGCAATTGTGGTCTGTATCCACCACGTTTCATTTTCGGGATTGCTCCGTTGCCGCCGGATATTCCGCCCATGTCCTTTTTTTCACCGATGAGGAAGACCTCTGTCTTTGTGTTGGCGTTCTAACCTCTGGTGGATTTGTGAGGACTATGGTTAACTGCTCCTCAGATCTCTGCAGGGTAAATCCAGACAGCTAGCTAGACTATCTGTCCAATCTGAGTTTTCTCTCACACGACTAAAACTACTTTTGAACGTACACATGTTCCACCAAAACAAGTTCCCGAGTCTATTTAGCAGAGGCACCGTTGCTCTGTCCGGCGCTTAGCGCCGCCCAAGACCATTGTGATTGGTTTAAAGAAATGCCAATAAACCAGAGCATGTGTGGACTAACCAGACCCTCCTCCGCAGTGCTGTGGAGGAAGGTCTGGCAATGTGAGACTATTGCTGTTGTAATTGTTCTATGTTTGTCACAAAAAACAATATACAAATATTAGTATATAAGTATTTCTAAGCGGCACTTCCCTTACTGATTTTTTTTAAACCACACGTGTCAAACTCAAGGCCCGCAGGTCAGATCCGGCCCCTCATTAATTGTGATCTAGCACGCATGTCAAATAAGGTTCTTAATAAATTTTGGCCCGCATAGTTTTTGTCAACATTTTTTTTGCATTTTTTTAAACATTTTTTTAAACATTTTTTCCAGCATTTCTGCCCCTTTTTTGTTGTGTTTTTTTGTCGCTCTTTCTGGACTCTAAACTCTACGTGTCAATGTGATTCTTATTTTCCAGTCTGGCCCTTTAGTGAAGTTGAGTTTGACTCCTCCCCCCCCCTGTTTTAAACTGATTTGGTTTCAAACAAATTCTTGGCAAGGCTAGCAAACAATGCTCCCCCAAAATTCTTTATTTCGGCAGTTAAGGATGAGAATGGTCAGCGACATATGGATAATAAGTACATTAATGAGCGTTTTAGACAATTTTATGAGGAACTGTATAGTTCTGAGACTGACCGTGACAAATTAAAGGATTGCTACTTTCTAAATAGCTTGAATATACCACGACTAACTGAAGACCAGGCTAACTTACTGGAAGGTCCCATTACATTGTTAGAAATTGATACAGCCATTTCATCACTCCAATCGGGCAAATGCCCTGGAGCTGACGGATATCCTGTTGAGTTTTTTAAGGTTTTGAAAGGCAAGATTAATAAATTATTACAGAGAGTATTCAATGCATCTTTTGAACACTCAATATAAATATCGGGGGAACTTTAATAGGAACAAAACAGCACAAAATTTTATTATATGCCGATGAAATTCTTTTAACTTTAACAGATCTTGATAAATCAATTCCGACATTGATTGATTGTATTAAAGAATTTGGACAAATATCGGGGTATAAGGTAAATTTTGGAAAGTCAGAAATAATGCCTTTAACAAACAGTGGTCATGTCGAGCCTGCTGATGTTAAACCTTTCCGCTGCGCACCTAAAGGATTTAAGTATCTAGAAATAAAAATCACACCGAGTTGGTCAGCTGTATGCGGAGAATATCAATCCTTTAATTAGTCACATAAAAGAAAAAGTTACAAGTTGGAAAAAGCTTCCTTTATCAATGCTTGGTAGGATTAACCTTACTAAAATGGTACTACTTCCAAAAATTTCTTATCCAGTGTCAATGCTTTTTGTGTTTTTGAATCCAAATGATCTTAAGGACATTAATAAACTGATATCAGACTTTATCTGGGCACATAGAAAACCTAAGCTTAAAATGGATACTTTACAACTTCCAAAGCAACAGGGTGAGTGGGGCTTACCAAAGATTGAGAACTATGTACTGTCTATTCATGCTAGAATTGTTTCAGAGTGGGCAACTGAACATGATGTGACACCTTGGCTTGAGATTGAAAAAGTAACTAGCCAACCCTTCTGTCTTATAAACTTATTAGATAAACGTGCAAGAGAACTGCAACCTGCTGTTAAAGACAATTACCTAATTAATAATGTTATCAATACATGGAGTATTTTGAAGAAATTATTTGGGAAGTCTCAGGCTCTTAACTTTTTTGCAATTCTGGTAGATACCCCAGATTTAACAGCAAAGGGCGCTGGTCTCAATCTCAAGTCATGGCAAGAAGCTGGTATCAGGAGAATGTATGAGCTGTGGGACAAAGGTAAATTTAAGACATTTGAAGATATAAGATTTCAATATAATATACCTGCCAAAGACTTCTACAAGTATCTCCAGATCAGGCATTACGTAAAATCAAAGACTGGATCCCTGGAGCTACCAACGAACTGTTACTTGCTTGAAAAAACTCTACTGGACTGTCGGAAACGTGGACGTTTTGTGTCTAGATTCTACTCTGAGTTACAGACTCTAACGGTAGACAAACTGAAACACTTACGAACAAATTGGAATATGCTGCTTAAAATGTCAATTGACTCTGAGTCGTGGGAGGAAATAGTAAGACTGCCTTCTAGAATTTCAATCTGTAATAGATACAAAGAAATGCAGTTCAATATTCTACATAATGTTTACATATCACCTTATATATACAGTAAGTACACTCCAGGTGTTTCTCCGAACTGTCCTAAATGTAAATCAGCTAAGGGCACTAGATACCACTGTCTTTGGGAGTGCAAGAACCTCAAGGTATTCTGGCAGGCAGTATGCAGTGAAATCAGTTTGGTGATAGGACAGACAGCCCCACTCAGCCCACTCATGTGCCTACTGGGGCTTATACCTGACCCTCTGAGAGCTCACAAAGAGACTGTTCAATTTCTCCTAATGCTGGCTCGAAAGGCTATAATGGTCAAATGGGTTGGTAGCAATGCCCCCTCTATTCAGATATGGAAATCTCTGATATCTTAAGTTGTAACTAGAAAGATTGAGGTATTGTCTCAATGGTAAATCGCACCTGTTTAAAAAATGGGAGAATATTTTAAACTGTCTGAAGATTAAAAGGTCATAACCACAAACTGGATAAAATGTAGGTACAACCATATGACGAGATGCTGTATGTAAATTATCCACATGCCCATAGATATGGTTATTAATATTATTTTCTGTGCTGTTTTAATAAATATCTGTCCAATCTGAGTTTTCTCTCAGATTGGACTATTAAATCTATTAAATATTGTTTCTGCTTTTGTTTTAATATGTTTCTGTTTGAAATAACTAAAATGTTTAATAAAAAGAATCTAAAAAAAAAAAACTGATTTGGTTTCCTGATGGTTTGTTTTCCAGCTGGTTTTTACGTCAGCGGTCTGAACCTGACAGAAGACGCTGCGTACGTCCTTCTCCATCCCCTGCAGGACATGAGGAAGATGACGACAAGGGCTCTATCCCTTCTGCTCCGCTGGGCGGGCGAGCAGCAGCCGGGACGGCAGGCGGGCGGGGTCAACATCCTCTGCTGCGACTTTGTGGACGTCAGTCCATTCTGCTCGCTCGTGATTGGCCTCAACTACAAACTGCTGCCGGCGACGCCTCCTGTCTGCAGGATGCCGCGAGCATCTTGCTCACATGTCATTGGCTGTTGTCATAGCGAACAGACTGGAGAGCCGACATAGGAAAACAAATCAAACTCTGATTCTCCACTGGGCGCTTCTGCGCTGCGTTCCGGTTGTTTTTTCCAAACAATAACTCTGTTCCCCTGGTGACGCCCGACGGTTTGACTAATACCTGGAACAATCATTCCCATCCTATAAGGTTCTTATGCAATGCAAACGTTGTTCACTATTCCAGGAAATAGGAAGGACCTTAGATACAACTTGCCTCCCTTAGCAACGGGAGATATTTATATAGTCCACTCAGCTCGTAGAACCCTTCACTTAGCTACGAGCCAGAAAGCTAATGCTATGCTAGCAGGAACCAAAGTCAATAACATTGTGTACAGATGGCAGTCAGTAAAACTAATTTGACAGTACGTTGAACAACAAGACAAGCTAGCTATCAGCCATGTCATAGTCCCCAAAACAATATAACGACTTTTATGTGTAACGTTACTGTCGGCCGCAGCCTGAAGTAGCGACCTGAACAGCGAACGGGATGTGAGATAACGTTAATCGCTGTGAAACAAAGTCAGTTCAGAGGGGCGGTGTAATGTACTTTCTGCAGCATGCGTGTTAGCACCATCCTGTGGTGTTCAGAGTGTAACTTCCTGCAGCGTGTGTGTTGGCGCCATCAGCGCGTTCAGAGGACGAGGCACTGAACGCAACACAGTGTTGAAAATAACAGATTCACATTTCCTTTTTTGTTTTAACGTAGTGCATTCATTTAGAACAGTAAACAGTTTCACCAGAACTCCTTTAATAGGCGTACGTCACTTTTTTATGGACACCCTGCAGCCAATCAGAATCCAGTATTCACCCAGACCATGGTATAATAATTATTTTACCTCTCAAACATGTCTGATCATGTGAATACTGACTGTATGTCGCATTTAACCCTTGTGTTGTCTTCCTGTTCCTTTTTTATTCATGCTCAATAAAATTAACTATGTTAACTAATAGCAGTACTATTTTGTAGTACACAATTATCAGGGTAAATGCTCAGAATACATAGTTTTAGGGAATACAGGTATTGGGGAGGAGGTAATTTGACGCTCACATTCCCACAGACAATGATACAAGGTACCTTTGGTGAGTGTTGCCCTTAAAACATTGGTCATGTATATTCAGCACTGGAAGAAGTATTCAGATCCTTTACTTTGGTAAAAGTACACACCACACTGTAAAAATACTCGGTTACAAGTAAAAGTCCTGCGTTGAAAATGTTACTTTAGTAAAAGTCTGTAAGTATCATCAGGAAAATGTAGTTATTAGTATTAAAAGTAAATAACTCTCCTCCCCATGCACGTGCAGGGGGGGGGGGGCTATGGGTGCTTGAGCACCTGCCCCTTTTGCACCTCAAGGCCAAAGTGCCCTTTTTTTGTCCAGGTTTTTTTTTCACCTTTTTTCTTTGACGATGGCCCACAAGTGGTCCGTTTAAGAATAATATTTAACAATAATAATTAGCTAGATAAAACGACCTAAACCTTCATATCACATGATGACCAGGCTTCCTGCCAGGCGCACCACTTAGATACAAGTGAGTCCATGCCATCCGTCGGTGGCGCGGCCAGCAAGAGCGAGAGAAAGTTGAAGTGCAGGTAAGTGTGCTTTTGAAGTGAATGAGAATGCATGCATGTACATTTGGTTTGTTATAGAGGCCTCTAGCCGCTACATAACGAGTCTCCTCCAGGATTAAAACAGCCAGCAGGCAGCTAACTTTGAAGTAGTCACATTTCGCGGTAACTGCACGAGCTGCCGCGGCCACAATTACAGTGCAGATCCACCTGGCCGTGCGACGCTTCTGTCGCGCCGCGCTCCACTCTATTCCTATGGGTGACGTCAAGCGACTTCAACGTGCACGCAAAGCATTCCGGGAAAGCGGCGCTGCATTTGAGAAAATGTTGTGCGTCAAGAAGCTCGCTGATGCCCATCTTTATGCAAATGAATCCATTGAACGCGAGGCGACTATCTAGTAGAAGTAGATGAAAATCTTTTAAACTGACCATTGTCAGTTTAGCTTCAGTCGTGTCGGACATATGGATCTGTACCATAACGGTACAGATCCATTTGTCCGACACGACTGAAGCGTGGTGTCGCGACGTCATACATCCATGGTTGATGCTCCACGCCCTTGACCGGCAGCTGATTGGATGAACGCCTGACGTGGGTTTGGCTTCTCGAGAATTTCAACAGAGTGTCATGGCGGGTCGTTGAGAATACGATCTCGTATTTTACGAAAATAGTTCACCAAAACGTGTTTCTGAAAACATTTTAAGCGAGAAATAGGCCGTGCAGTTGCTGAATCTGTCTTCATTTCAGATCGACAAAGGTCAGTTTAAAGTGCCCATATTATGAAAAAATCACTTTTTTGGGATTTGGGGTGTTATGTTGTGTCTCTGGTGCTTCCACACACATACAAACTTTGATAAAAATCCATCCATGCTGTTTAGAGTGAGATACAGTTTCTGAATGTGTCCTGCCTTCAGTCTCTGGGTGAGCTGGTCAAAATCGGCACGGCTTGTGACGTCACAAGCCGAAACGAGCAGGCTAACCGCAACAGTAGCTCGTAGTGTTAGCATGCTAACGCTATGGCTAACACTAGCATGCTAACGCTAGCATGCTACCTTGTTCTCAATAGCAAAGCACTGCTACAACACACACAAGTTCACCATAATCTACAAAAGAACTACTTCCATGTGCGCCCTCATTTAGAAGTCTCCCAGCTAATCCTGCCTTGTAGCTGACCAAAGTTGTAGAAACAGCCTTTCTTTTACTGTCTATGGAGCTAGCTAGCTGACATGAGCTACATCTGAGCTACTGGGCATGTGCAGTGCAATCAAAGATAGTACAGAAGAAGAAAAGAGGTCTCACTCTGTAGCTAAAACAGAGACCAGCTGAAAAGAGGATCTGCAGCAGTGAGAGAGAGCACTGCAGTACAACACAAATATGGTGTTTTTTGAAAATTAAACCATGTAAACCTATTCTGGTACAACCTTAAAATACAATTATGAACCTGAAAATGAGCATAATATGGCTGCTTTGAAAGATTTTCGTCTACTTCTACTGGATAGTCGCCTCGCGTTCAACGGATTCATTTGCATAAAGATGGGCATCGGCCAGCTTCTTGACGCGCAACATTTTCTCAAATGCAGCACCGCCTTCCCGGAATGCTTTGCGTGCACGTTGAAGTCGCTTGACGTCACCCATAGGAATAGAGTGGAGCGCGGCGCGACAGAAGCGTCGCACGGCCAGGTGGATCTGCACCGTAACTCATCGTGTGATAGCCTTATAGCGTCACCGTTTCATTCTCTGATACACAAGAGAAGACAGCAGCAGTTCTCTGTAGGTTAACAGAAGTGTGTGTGTGTGTGTGTGTGTGTGTGTAGCAGTAGTTCTCTGTAGGTTAACAGAAGTGTGTGTGTGCAGCAGCAGCAATCTGTAGGTTAACAGGTGTGTGTGTGTGGGTGGCAGCAGTTCTCTGTAGATTAACAGAAGTGTGTGTGTGTGTGTGTGTGTGTGTCTGCTTTCTGCCTCTCAACCAGCAGTCCACTTAAAAGAACATGTCACTTCTTTGGTAAATTAGCTTAGGTTATTTGTAGTCTACGGTGTAGGTTGGTGGTCTATACATTTTGACTTAATAAAGGACATCCTTATATTTTGAGAAAATAATCTGAAACATGCTGCATACCTTTGCAAATCCCTTTCTGATTCCAAGCCTACTAGCCCACTGCTACAGAAATCTGATAGTCAGCTCAGGTTGCAGTTATAGGCTACAATTATACTGTTTCTGGTTTGATATCTCGTTATCTTGTATTTGTGTGAATGTAGTCTAATGTAAGGCTCTATATTTCATTTTGAGGTATACAGTATTGTGGATTTAGTATTATGTAACATTTCATATTGCACTTTCTATATACAGTTTGGATACTGTATGTAACATTACATTTTGCTTGGACAACAGTTGCATTTTTTTGGATATATTTGTGTTAATGTAGTCGAAGGCTCCATATTTCATTTTGAGGTGTACAGTATTGTGGATTTAGTATTATGTTAAAATGTACAGTTTTTAAAATAAAGATGACATGCTGTATATTGTTAGCAAATCTTGTTCCAAATGCCCTTTTTTGAATTTGAGCCCCTGCCCCTCAAAAGGTCTCTGCACGGCCCTGCTCCTCCCATTGTAGAAAGTGTAAAGGATCCAACCAGTTGTGTGTTTAATGGTCTAATCATCTCAGCTGGACTATATTGTAGTTGTTATATTGTTGGCTAGTTTCATTTATAATAAAACATCAGATTTTATAAACTACATGTGTTTTGTGTGCAGGAATCTTAATGTGTAAAGTAACTAGTAACTAAAGCTGTAACAGATGAATGTAGTGGAGTAAAAAGTCCAATATTTCTCTCTGAAATGTAGCGGAGTAGAAGTAGAAAGTGGCATGAAAAGAAAAGACTCAAGTAAACTACAGTTACCTCAACATTTGGACTGAAGTACAGTACTGAAATAAATGTACTTAGTTACATTCTACCAATGACTAATAGTTAAGATCAAAGGATGTTGAGTGGATCACAGACATAAACACAGGTTTATGTCAAAGTTTAGTCAGGAGACTGATGTGAAACCATTTAAAAAAAAAAAAAAAAAATTTCAAATGCTATGAAATTTAATAAAACACCCCAAATTCTAAATTCAATGATTGATTTTACCTGCGCAGATCGTATAGGACATCCATGCATCCATTTATTTTTGGGCAATTTGGTTGAAAGAAACCCATATTTCTTTCAACACTTTGAAAACACAACACAAGGACAACACAATGGTTAAATGTTTTCATTCTTATACACTCGCACAATATCATCTTTGTTTTATTTTCAGATTGAACATATTCAGTTTTTTTTCTACTATATTAGAATTTTCTAAAGGGCCTTTTTGCTTTGCATGCTCTTTTGGATTATATACTTATACAATATATAAATAAATACTTTCTTTTTTTTTTTTTTCGAAACTCTGTAGTGATAACAGTATCCCCAAGAGTGACTTTTTATCACTTTTTTTCGACATACTATACTATACTATGACTTTTTTTTAAATTTTTGGACATACTATACTATGACTTTTTAAATCACTTTTTTGGACATACTATACTATGACTTTTTTATCACTTTTTTAGACATACTATACTATGACTTTTTATCACTTTTTTAGACATACTATACTATGACTTTTTTTCAACATACTATACTATGACTTTTTAATCACTTTTTCCGACATACTATGACTTTTTATTTTTTTTATTTTTAAAGACCCTAACCCAAAAGGGCATTTTCGGCCTTTATTTTGATAAAGCTGAAGACATGAAAGGGGAGAAAGAGGGGGGAATGACATGCAGCAAAGGGCCGCAGGTCAGAGTCGAACCCGGCCCCACTGCGTCGAAGAGTAAACCTCTATATATGGGCGCCCGCTCTACCAACTGAGCTACCCGGGCAACCATACTATGACTTTTTTCACTTTTTCCGACATACTGTACGACATTTTATCACTTTTTCCGACATACTACACTGACTTTTTTTCGACATACTATACTATGAAAAGTGAAAAAAGTCATAGTATAGTATGTCGAAAAAAAATCGTAGTATAGTATGTCGAAAAATTTCAAAAAAAGTCATAGTATAGTATGTCGAAAAAAAGTCATAGCATAGTATGTCGAAAAATTTCAAAAAAAGTCATAGTATAGTATGTTGAAAAAAAGTCATAGTATAGTATGTCTAAAAAAGTGATTAAAAAGTCATAGTATAGTATGTCTAAAAAAGTGATAAAAAGTCATAGTATAGTATGTCCAAAAAAGTGATTAAAAAGTCATAGTATAGTATGTCGAAAAATTTTAAAAAAAAGTCATAGTATAGTATGTCAAAAAAAAGTCATGGTATAGTATGTCGAAAAAAAGTCATAGTATAGTATGTCAAAAAAAAGTCATGGTATAGTATGTCGAAAAAAAGTCATAGTATAGTATGTCAAAAGTCATAGTATAGTATGTCTAAAAAAGTGATAAAAAGTCATAGTATAGTATGTCCATAAAAGTGATTAAAAAGCCATAGTATAGTATGTCAAAAAAAGTGATAAAAAGTCATAGTATAGTATGTCGGAAAAAGTGATTTAAAAAGTCATACTATAGTATGTCAAAAAAAGTCATAGTATAGTATGTCTAAAAAAGTGATAAAAAGTCATAGTATAGTATGTCCAAAAAAGTGATTAAAAAGCCATAGTATAGTATGTCAAAAAAAGTGATAAAAAGTCATAGTATAGTATGTCGAAAAAAGTGATTAAAAAGTCATAGTATAGTATGTCCAAAAAAGTGATTAAAAAGTCATAGTATAGTATGTCCAAAAAAGTGATTAAAAAGTCATAGTATAGTATGTCCAAAAATGTCAAAAAAGTCATAGTATAGTATGTCAAAAAAAGTGATTAAAAAGTCATAGTATAGTATGTCTAAAAAGGTGATAAAAAGTCATGGTATAGTATGTCGAAAAAAAGTATAGTATGTCTAAAAAGGTGATAAAAAGTCATAGTATAGTATGTCTAAAAAGGTGATAAAAAGTCATGGTATAGTATGTCGAAAAAAAGTCATAGTATAGTATGTCCAAAAAAGTGATTAAAAAGTCATAGTATAGTATGTCAAAAAAAGTGATAAAAAGTCATAGTATAGTATGTCCAAAAATTAAAAAAAAAAGTCATAGTATGTCAAAGAAAGTGATTAAAAAGTCATAGTACAGTATGTCGAAAAAAAGTGATAAAAAGTCATAGTATAGTATGTCAAAAAAAGTGATTAAAAAGTCATAGTATAGTATGTCGAAAAAAAGTCATAGCATAGTATGTCGAAAAATTTCAAAAAAAGTCATAGTATAGTATGTCGAAAAATTTAAAAAAAAAAGTCATAGTATAGTATGTCAAAAAAAAGTCATGGTATAGTATGTCGAAAAAAAGTCATAGTATAGTATGTCAAAAAAAGTCATAGTATAGTATGTCTAAAAAAGTGATTAAAAAGCCATAGTATAGTATGTCAAAAAAAGTGATAAAAAGTCATAGTATAGTATGTCGGAAAAAGTGATTTAAAAAGTCATACTATAGTATGTCAAAAAAAGTCATAGTATAGTATGTCTAAAAAAGTGATAAAAAGTCATAGTATAGTATGTCCAAAAAAGTGATTAAAAAGCCATAGTATAGTATGTCAAAAAAAGTGATAAAAAGTCATAGTATAGTATGTCAAAAAAAACTCATGGTATAGTATGTCGAAAAAAAGTCATAGTATAGTATGTCAAAAAAAAGTCATGGTATAGTATGTCGAAAAAAAGTCATAGTATAGTATGTCAAAAGTCATAGTATAGTATGTCTAAAAAAGTGATAAAAAGTCATAGTATAGTATGTCCATAAAAGTGATTAAAAAGCCATAGTATAGTATGTCAAAAAAAGTGATAAAAAGTCATAGTATAGTATGTCGGAAAAAGTGATTTAAAAAGTCATACTATAGTATGTCCAAAAAAGTGATTAAAAAGTCATAGTATAGTATGTCCAAAAAAGTGATTAAAAAGGCATAGTATAGTATGTCCAAAAATGTCAAAAAAGTCATAGTATAGTATGTCAAAAAAAGTGATTAAAAAGTCATAGTATAGTATGTCTAAAAAGGTGATAAAAAGTCATGGTATAGTATGTCGAAAAAAAGTATAGTATGTCTAAAAAGGTGATAAAAAGTCATAGTATAGTATGTCTAAAAAGGTGATAAAAAGTCATGGTATAGTATGTCGAAAAAAAGTCATAGTATAGTATGTCAAAAAAAGTGATAAAAAGTCATAGTATAGTATGTCCAAAAATTAAAAAAAAAAGTCATAGTATGTCAAAGAAAGTGATTAAAAAGTCATAGTACAGTATGTCGAAAAAAAGTGATAAAAAGTCATAGTATAGTATGTCAAAAAAAGTGATTAAAAAGTCATAGTATAGTATGTCGAAAAAAAGTCATAGCATAGTATGTCGAAAAATTTCAAAAAAAGTCATAGTATAGTATGTCGAAAAATTTAAAAAAAAAAGTCATAGTATAGTATGTTGAAAAAAAGTCATAGTATAGTATGTCTAAAAAAGTGATAAAAAGTCATAGTATAGTATGTCCAAAAAAGTGATTAAAAAGTCATAGTATAGTATGTCGAAAAATTTAAAAAAAAGTCATAGTATAGTATGTCAAAAAAAAGTCATGGTATAGTATGTCGAAAAAAAGTCATAGTATAGTATGTCAAAAAAAGTCATAGTATAGTATGTCTAAAAAAGTGATTAAAAAGCCATAGTATAGTATGTCAAAAAAAGTGATAAAAAGTCATAGTATAGTATGTCGAAAAATTGATTTAAAAAGTCATACTATAGTATGTCAAAAAAAGTCATAGTATAGTATGTCTAAAAAAGTGATAAAAAGTCATAGTATAGTATGTCCAAAAAAGTGATTAAAAAGCCATAGTATAGTATGTCAAAAAAAGTGATAAAAAGTCATAGTATAGTATGTCTAAAAAAGTGATAAAAAGTCATGGTATAGTATGTCGAAAAAGTCATAGTATAGTATGTCGAAAAAAGTGATGAAAAAGTCATAGTATAGTATGTCCAAAAAAGTGATTAAAAAGTCATAGTGTAGTATGTCGAAAAATTAAAAAAAAGTCATAGTATAGTATGTCAAAAAAAGTCATAGTATAGTATGTCGAAAAAAAGTGCTAAAAAGTCATAGTATAGCATGTCGAAAAAAGTCATAGTATGTCGAAAAAAGTGATAAAAAGTCATAGTATAGTATGTCCAAAAAAGTGATAAAAAGTCATAGTATAGTATGTCGAAAAAAGTGATTAAAAAGTCATAGTATAGTATGTTGAAAAAAAGTCATAGTATAGTATGTCGAAAAAAGTGATAAAAAGTCATAGTATAGTATGTCCAAAAAAGTGATAAAAAGTCATAGTATAGTATGTCGAAAAAGTCATAGTATAGTATGTCGAAAAAAGTGATGAAAAGTCATAGTATAGTGTGTTGAAAAAAAGTCATAGTAAAGTATGTCTAAAAAGGTGATAAAAAGTCATAGTATAGTATGTCTAAAAAAGTGATAAAAAGCCATAGTATAGTATGTCGAAAAAAGTGATGAAAAAGTCATAGTATAGTATGTCCAAAAAAGTGATTAAAAAGTCATAGTGTAGTATGTCGAAAAATTAAAAAAAAGTCATAGTATAGTATGTCAAAAAAAGTCATAGTATAGTATGTCCAAAAAAGTGATTAAAAAGTCATAGTGTAGTATGTCGAAAAATTAAAAAAAAGTCATAGTATAGTATGTCAAAAAAAGTCATAGTATAGTATGTCGAAAAAAAGTGCTAAAAAGTCATAGTATAGCATGTCGAAAAAAGTCATAGTATGTCGAAAAAAGTGATAAAAAGTCATAGTATAGTATGTCCAAAAAAGTGATAAAAAGTCATAGTATAGTATGTCGAAAAAAGTGATTAAAAAGTCATAGTATAGTATGTTGAAAAAAGTCATAGTATAGTATGTCGAAAAAAGTGATAAAAAGTCATAGTATAGTATGTCCAAAAAAGTGATAAAAAGTCATAGTATAGTATGTCGAAAAAGTCATAGTATAGTATGTCGAAAAAAGTGATGAAAAGTCATAGTATAGTGTGTTGAAAAAAAGTCATAGTAAAGTATGTCTAAAAAGGTGATAAAAAGTCATAGTATAGTATGTCTAAAAAAGTGATAAAAAGTCATAGTATAGTATGTCGAAAAAAAGTCATAGTATGTCGAAAAACGTGATAAAAAGTCATAGTATAGTATGTTGAAAAAAAGTCATAGTATAGTATGTCGAAAAAAGTGATAAAAAGTCATAGTATAGTATGTTAAAAAAAGTGATTAAAAGTCATAGTATAGTATGTCGAAAAAGTCATAGTATAGTATGTCGAAAAAAGTGATGAAAAGTCATAGTATAGTGTGTTGAAAAAAAGTCATAGTAAAGTATGTCTAAAAAGGTGATAAAAAGTCATAGTATAGTATGTCTAAAAAAGTGATAAAAAGTCATAGTATAGTATGTCTAAAAAAGTGATAAAAAGTCATGGTATAGTATGTCGAAAAAGTCATAGTATAGTATGTCGAAAAAAGTAACAAAAAGTCATAGTATAGTATGTTAAAAAAAGTGAGTAAAAAGTCATAGTATAGTATGTTGAAAAAAAGTCATAGTATAGTATGTCGAAAAAAGTGATAAAAAGTCATAGTATAGTATGTTAAAAAAAGTGATTAAAAAGTCATAGTATAGTATGTTGAAAAAGTCATAGTATAGTATGTCGAAAAAAGTGATAAAAAGTCATAGTATAGTATGTTAAAAAAAAGTGATTAAAAAGTCATAGTATAGTATGTTGAAAAAAAGTCATAGTATAGTATGTCCAAAAAAGTGATTAAAGAGTCATAGTATAGTATGTCGAAAAATTAAAAAAAAGTCATGGTATAGTATGTCGAAAAAAAGTATAGTATGTCTAAAAAGGTGATAAAAAGTCATGGTATAGTATGTCGAAAAAAAGTCATAGTATAGTATGTCCAAAAAAGTCATAGTATAGTATGTCCAAAAAAGTGATTAAAAAGTCATAGTATAGTATGTCAAAAAAAGTGATAAAAAGTCATAGTATAGTATGTCCAAAAATTTAAAAAAAGTCATAGTATAGTATGTCAAAAAAAGTGATTAAAAAGTCATAGTACAGTATGTCGAAAAAAAGTGATAAAAAGTCATAGTACAGTATGTTGAAAAAAAGTCATACTATGTCGAAAAAAGTGATTAAAAAGTCATAGTATAGTATGTTGAAAAAAAGTCATAGTATAGTATGCCTAAAATAGTGATAAAAAATCATAGTATAGTATGCCTAAAAAAGTGATAAAAAGTCATAGTATAGTATGTCTAAAAAAGTGATAAAAAAGTCATAGTATAGTATGTCCAAAAATGTCAAAAGTCATAGTATAGTATGTTGAAAAAAGTGATAAAAAGTCATAGTATAGTATGTCCAAAAAAGTGATTAAAAAGTCATAGTTTAGTATGTCGAAAATAAGTCATATTATAGTATGTCGAAAAAAAGTCATAGTATAGTATGTCGAAAAAAGTGATAAAAAGTCATAGTATAGTATGTCGAAAAAAGTGATTAAAAAGTCATAGTATAGTATGTTGAATAAAAGTCATAGTATAGTATGTTTAAAATAGTGATAAAAAGTCATAGTATAGTATGTCCAAAAAAGTGATTAAAAAGTCATAGTATAGTATGTTGAAAAAAGTGATTAAAAAGTCATAGTATAGTATGTCCAAAAAAGTGATTAAAAAGTCATAGTATAGTATGTCCAAAAAAGTGATTAAAAAGTCATAGTATAGTATGTCCAAAAAAGTGATTAAAAAGTCATAGTATAGTATGTCTAAAAAGGTGATAAAAAGTCATGGTATAGTATGTCGAAAAAAAGTATAGTATAGTATGTCCAAAAAAGTGATTAAAAAGTCATAGTATAGTATGTCAAAAAAAGTGATAAAAAGTCATAGTATAGTATGTCCAAAAATTTAAAAAAAAAGTCATAGTATGTCAAAGAAAGTGATTAAAAAGTCATAGTACAGTATGTCGAAAAAAAGTGATAAAAAGTCATAGTATAGTATGTCAAAAAAAGTGATTAAAAAGTCATAGTATAGTATGTCGAAAAAAAGTCATAGCATAGTATGTCGAAAAATTTCAAAAAAAGTCATAGTATAGTATGTCGAAAAATTTAAAAAAAAAAGTCATAGTATAGTATGTTGAAAAAAAGTCATAGTATAGTATGTCTAAAAAAGTGATAAAAAGTCATAGTATAGTATGTCCAAAAAAGTGATTAAAAAGTCATAGTATAGTATGTCGAAAAATTTAAAAAAAAGTCATAGTATAGTATGTCAAAAAAAGTCATAGTATAGTATGTCCAAAAAAGTGATTAAAAAGTCATAGTATAGTATGTCAAAAAAAGTGATAAAAAGTCATAGTATAGTATGTCCAAAAATTTAAAAAAAGTCATAGTGTAGTATGTCAAAAAAAGTGATTAAAAAGTCATAGTACAGTATGTCGAAAAAAAGTGATAAAAAGTCATAGTACAGTATGTTGAAAAAAAGTCATACTATGTCGAAAAAAGTGATTAAAAAGTCATAGTATAGTATGTCTAAAAAGGTGATAAAAAGTCATAGTATAGTATGTCAAAAAAGTGATTAAGAAGTCATAGTATAGTGTGTTGAAAAAAAAGTCATAGTATAGTATGTCTAAAAAGGTGATAAAAAGTCATAGTATAGTATGTCTAAAAAAGTGATAAAAAGTCATAGTATAGTATGTCTAAAAAAGTGATAAAAAGTCATGGTATAGTATGTCGAAAAAGTCATAGTATAGTATGTCGAAAAAAGTGATGAAAAAGTCATAGTATAGTATGTCCAAAAAAGTGATTAAAAAGTCATAGTATAGTATGTCGAAAAATTTAAAAAAATCATAGTATAGTATGTTTAAAAAAAGTGATAAAAAGCCATATATAGTATGTCAAAAAAGTGATTAAAAAGTCATAGTTTAGTATGTCGAAAATAAGTCATATTATAGTATGTCGAAAAAAAGTCACAGTATAGTATGTCGAAAAAAGTGATAAAAAGTCATAGTATAGTATGTCGAAAAAAGCGATTAAAAAGTCATAGTATAGTATGTTGAATAAAAGTCATAGTATAGTATGTTTAAAAAAGTGATGAAAAGTCATCGTATAGTATGTCAAAAAAAGTGATAAAAAAAGTCATAGTATAGTATGTCGAAAAAAAGTGCTAAAAAGTCATAGTATAGCATGTCGAAAAAAGTCATTGTATAGTATGTCAAAAAAGTGATTAAAAAGTCATAGTATAGTATGTCTAAAAAAGTGATTAAAGAGTCATAGTATAGTATGTCGAAAAATTAAAAAAAAGTCATGGTATAGTATGTCGAAAAAAAGTATAGTATGTCTAAAAAGGTGATAAAAAGTCATAGTATAGTATGTCTAAAAAGGTGATAAAAAGTCATGGTATAGTATGTCGAAAAAAAGTATAGTATAGTATGTCCAAAAAAGTGATTAAAAAGTCATAGTATAGTATGTCAAAAAAAGTGATAAAAAGTCATAGTATAGTATGTCCAAAAATTTAAAAAAAAAGTCATAGTATGTCAAAGAAAGTG
This sequence comes from Sander lucioperca, assembly GCF_008315115.2. Classification (NCBI taxonomy): domain Eukaryota; kingdom Metazoa; phylum Chordata; class Actinopteri; order Perciformes; family Percidae; genus Sander; species Sander lucioperca. The sequence continues at coordinate 1,275,179 of NC_050196.1, read as the reverse complement.
ATTAAAAAGTCATAGTACAGTATGTCGAAAAAAAGTGATAAAAAGTCATAGTATAGTATGTCAAAAAAAGTGATTAAAAAGTCATAGTATAGTATGTCGAAAAAAAGTCATAGCATAGTATGTCGAAAAATTTCAAAAAAAGTCATAGTATAGTATGTCGAAAAATTTAAAAAAAAAAGTCATAGTATAGTATGTTGAAAAAAAGTCATAGTATAGTATGTCTAAAAAAGTGATAAAAAGTCATAGTATAGTATGTCCAAAAAAGTGATTAAAAAGTCATAGTATAGTATGTCGAAAAATTTAAAAAAAAGTCATAGTATAGTATGTCAAAAAAGTCATAGTATAGTATGTCCAAAAAAGTGATTAAAAAGTCATAGTATAGTATGTCAAAAAAAGTGATAAAAAGTCATAGTATAGTATGTCCAAAAATTTAAAAAAAGTCATAGTATAGTATGTCAAAAAAAGTGATTAAAAAGTCATAGTACAGTATGTCGAAAAAAAGTGATAAAAAGTCATAGTACAGTATGTTGAAAAAAAGTCATACTATGTCGAAAAAAGTGATTAAAAAGTCATAGTATAGTATGTCTAAAAAGGTGATAAAAAGTCATAGTATAGTATGTCAAAAAAGTGATTAAGAAGTCATAGTATAGTGTGTTGAAAAAAAAGTCATAGTATAGTATGTCTAAAAAGGTGATAAAAAGTCATAGTATAGTATGTCTAAAAAAGTGATAAAAAGTCATAGTATAGTATGTCTAAAAAAGTGATAAAAAGTCATGGTATAGTATGTCGAAAAAGTCATAGTATAGTATGTCGAAAAAAGTGATGAAAAAGTCATAGTATAGTATGTCCAAAAAAGTGATTAAAAAGTCATAGTATAGTATGTCGAAAAATTTAAAAAAAGTCATAGTATAGTATGTTTAAAAAAAGTGATAAAAAGCCATAATATAGTATGTCCAAAAAAGTGATTAAAAAGTCATAGTTTAGTATGTCGAAAATAAGTCATATTATAGTATGTCGAAAAAAAGTCACAGTATAGTATGTCGAAAAAAGTGATAAAAAGTCATAGTATAGTATGTCGAAAAAAGCGATTAAAAAGTCATAGTATAGTATGTTGAATAAAAGTCATAGTATAGTATGTTTAAAAAAGTGATGAAAAGTCATCGTATAGTATGTCAAAAAAAGTGATAAAAAAAGTCATAGTATAGTATGTCGAAAAAAAGTGCTAAAAAGTCATAGTATAGCATGTCGAAAAAAGTCATTGTATAGTATGTCAAAAAAGTGATTAAAAAGTCATAGTATAGTATGTCTAAAAAAGTGATTAAAGAGTCATAGTATAGTATGTCGAAAAATTAAAAAAAAGTCATGGTATAGTATGTCGAAAAAAAGTATAGTATGTCTAAAAAGGTGATAAAAAGTCATAGTATAGTATGTCTAAAAAGGTGATAAAAAGTCATGGTATAGTATGTCGAAAAATTAAAAAAAAGTCATGGTATAGTATGTCGAAAAAAAGTATAGTATGTCTAAAAAGGTGATAAAAAGTCATGGTATAGTATGTCGAAAAAAAGTCATAGTATAGTATGTCAAAAAAAGTGATAAAAAGTCATAGTATAGTATGTCGGAAAAAGTGATTTAAAAAGTCATACTATAGTATGTCAAAAAAAGTCATAGTATAGTATGTCTAAAAAAGTGATAAAAAGTCATAGTATAGTATGTCCAAAAAAGTGATTAAAAAGCCATAGTATAGTATGTCAAAAAAAGTGATAAAAAGTCATAGTATAGTATGTCTAAAAAAGTGATAAAAAGTCATGGTATAGTACGTCGAAAAAGTCATAGTATAGTATGTCGAAAAAAGTGATGAAAAAGTCATAGTATAGTATGTCCAAAAAAGTGATTAAAAAGTCATAGTGTAGTATGTCGAAAAATTAAAAAAAAGTCATAGTATAGTATGTCAAAAAAAGTCATAGTATAGTATGTCGAAAAAAAGTGCTAAAAAGTCATAGTATAGCATGTCGAAAAAAGTCATAGTATGTCGAAAAAAGTGATAAAAAGTCATAGTATAGTATGTCCAAAAAAGTGATAAAAAGTCATAGTATAGTATGTCGAAAAAAGTGATTAAAAAGTCATAGTATAGTATGTTGAAAAAAGTCATAGTATAGTATGTCGAAAAAAGTGATAAAAAGTCATAGTATAGTATGTCCAAAAAAGTGATAAAAAGTCATAGTATAGTATGTCGAAAAAGTCATAGTATAGTATGTCGAAAAAAGTGATGAAAAGTCATAGTATAGTGTGTTGAAAAAAAGTCATAGTAAAGTATGTCTAAAAAGGTGATAAAAAGTCATAGTATAGTATGTCTAAAAAAGTGATAAAAAGTCATAGTATAGTATGTTGAAAAAAAGTCATAGTATAGTATGTCGAAAAAAGTGATAAAAAGTCATAGTATAGTATGTTAAAAAAAGTGATTAAAAGTCAGTATAGTATGTCGAAAAAGTCATAGTATAGTATGTCGAAAAAAGTGATGAAAAGTCATAGTATAGTGTGTTGAAAAAAAGTCATAGTAAAGTATGTCTAAAAAGGTGATAAAAAGTCATAGTATAGTATGTCTAAAAAAGTGATAAAAAGTCATAGTATAGTATGTCTAAAAAAGTGATAAAAAGTCATGGTATAGTATGTCGAAAAAAGTCATAGTATAGTATGTCGAAAAAAGTAATAAAAAGTCATAGTATAGTATGTTAAAAAAAGTGAGTAAGAAGTCATAGTATAGTATGTTGAAAAAAAGTCATAGTATAGTATGTCGAAAAAAGTGATAAAAAGTCATAGTATAGTATGTTAAAAAAAGTGATTAAAAAGTCATAGTATAGTATGTTGAAAAAGTCATAGTATAGTATGTCGAAAAAAGTGATAAAAAGTCATAGTATAGTATGTTAAAAAAAGTGATTAAAAAGTCATAGTATAGTATGTTGAAAAAAAGTCATAGTATAGTATGTCTAAAAAAGTGATTAAAGAGTCATAGTATAGTATGTCGAAAAATTAAAAAAAAGTCATGGTATAGTATGTCGAAAAAAAGTATAGTATGTCTAAAAAGGTGATAAAAAGTCATGGTATAGTATGTCGAAAAAAAGTCATAGTATAGTATGTCCAAAAAAGTGATTAAAAAGTCATAGTATAGTATGTCAACAAATTAAAAAAAAAAGGTCATAGTATAGTATGTCAAAAAAAGTCATAGTATAGTATGTCCAAAAAAGTGATTAAAAGTCATAGTATAGTATGTCTAAAAAGTCATAGTATAGTATGTCGAAAAAAGTGATGAAAAGTCATAGTATAGTGTGTTGAAAAAAAGTCATAGTAAAGTATGTCTAAAAAGGTGATAAAAAGTCATAGTATAGTATGTCTAAAAAAGTGATAAAAAGTCATAGTATAGTATGTCTAAAAAAGTGATAAAAAGTCATGGTATAGTATGTCGAAAAAGTCATAGTATAGTATGTCGAAAAAAGTGATAAAAAAGTCATAGTATAGTATGTCCAAAAAAGTGATTAAAAAGTCATAGTATAGTATGTCGAAAAATTTAAAAAAAGTCATAGTATAGTATGTCAAAAAAAGTGATAAAAAGTCATGGTATAGTATGTCGAAAAAGTCATAGTATAGTATGTCGAAAAAAGTAATAAAAAGTCATAGTATAGTATGTTAAAAAAAGTGAGTAAAAAGTCATAGTATAGTATGTTGAAAAAAAGTCATAGTATAGTATGTCGAAAAAAGTGATAAAAAGTCATAGTATAGTATGTTAAAAAAAGTGATTAAAAAGTCATAGTATAGTATGTTGAAAAAGTCATAGTATAGTATGTCGAAAAAAGTGATAAAAAGTCATAGTATAGTATGTTAAAAAAAAGTGATTAAAAAGTCATAGTATAGTATGTTGAAAAAAAGTCATAGTATAGTATGTCCAAAAAAGTGATTAAAGAGTCATAGTATAGTATGTCGAAAAATTAAAAAAAAGTCATGGTATAGTATGTCGAAAAAAAGTATAGTATGTCGAAAAAGGTGATAAAAAGTCATGGTATAGTATGTCGAAAAAAAGTCATAGTATAGTATGTCCAAAAAAGTGATTAAAAAGTCATAGTATAGTATGTCAGCAAATTAAAAAAAAAAGGTCATAGTATAGTATGTCAAAAAAAGTCATAGTATAGTATGTCCAAAAAAGTGATTAAAAAGTCATAGTATAGTATGTCAAAAAAGTGATAAAAAGTCATAGTATAGTATGTCGAAAAAAGTGATAAAAAGTCATAGTATAGTATGTCAAAAAAAGTCATAGTATAGTATGTCGAAAAAAGTGATGAAAAGTCATAGTATAGTGTGTTGAAAAAAAGTCATAGTATAGTATGTCTAAAAAGGTGATAAAAAGTCATAGTATAGTATGTCAAAAAAGTGATTAAAAAGTCAAAGTATAGTGTGTTGAAAAAAAAGTCATAGTATAGTATGTCTAAAAAGGTGATAAAAAGTCATAGTATAGTATGTCAAAAAAGTGATTAAAAAGTCATAGTATAGTGTGTTGAAAAAAAAGTCATAGTATAGTATGTCTAAAAAGGTGATAAAAAGTCATAGTATAGTATGTCTAAAAAAGTGATAAAAAGTCATAGTATAGTATGTCTAAAAAAGTGATAAAAAGTCATGGTATAGTATGTCGAAAAAGTCATAGTATAGTATGTCGAAAAAAGTGATGAAAAAGTCATAGTATAGTATGTCCAAAAAAGTGATTAAAAAGTCATAGTATAGTATGTCGAAAAATTTAAAAAAAGTCATAGTATAGTATGTCAAAAAAAGTCATAGTATAGTATGTCTAAAAAAAGTGATAAAAAGCCATAATATAGTATGTCGAAAAAAGCGATTAAAAAGTCATAGTATAGTATGTTGAATAAAAGTCATAGTATAGTATGTTTAAAAAAGTGATGAAAAGTCATCGTATAGTATGTCAAAAAAAGTGATAAAAAAAGTCATAGTATAGTATGTCGAAAAAAAGTGCTAAAAAGTCATAGTATAGCATGTCGAAAAAAGTCATTGTATAGTATGTCAAAAAAGTGATTAAAAAGTCATAGTATAGTATGTCTAAAAAAGTGATTAAAGAGTCATAGTATAGTATGTCGAAAAATTAAAAAAAAGTCATGGTATAGTATGTCGAAAAAAAGTATAGTATGTCTAAAAAGGTGATAAAAAGTCATAGTATAGTATGTCTAAAAAGGTGATAAAAAGTCATGGTATAGTATGTCGAAAAAAAGTCATAGTATAGTATGTCCAAAAAAGTGATTAAAAAGTCATAGTATAGTATGTCCAAAAAAGTCATAGTATAGTATGTCCAAAAAAGTGATTAAAAAGTCATAGTATAGTATGTCAAAAAAAGTGATAAAAAGTCATAGTATAGTATGTCCAAAAACTTTGAAAAAGTCATAGTATAGTATGTCAAAAAAAGTGATTAAAAAGTCATAGTACAGTATGTCGAAAAAAAGTCATAAAAAATCATAGTACAGTATGTTGAAAAAAGTGATAAAAAAGTCATAGTATAGTATGTCCAAAAAAGTGATTAAAAAGTCATAGTATAGTATGTCGAAAAATTAAAAAAAAGTCATACTATAGTATGTTAAAAAAAGTCATAGTATAGTATGTCTAAAAAGGTGATAAAAAGTCATAGTATAGTATGTCAAAAAAAGTGATAAAAAGTCATAGTATAGTATGTTGAAAAAAAGTCATAGTATAGTATGTCCAAAAAAGTGATAAAAAGTCATAGTATAGTATGTCCAAAAAAGTGATTAAAAAGTCATAGTATAGTATGTTAAAAAAAGTGATTAAAAGTCATAGTATAGTATGTCGAAAAAGTCATAGTATAGTATGTCGAAAAAAGTGATGAAAAGTCATAGTATAGTGTGTTGAAAAAAATTCATAGTATAGTATGTCTAAAAAGGTGATAAAAAGTCATAGTATAGTATGTCAAAAAAGTGATTAAAAAGTCATAGTATAGTGTGTTGAAAAAAAAGTCATAGTATGTCCAAAAAAGTGATTAAAAAGTCATAGTATAGTATGTCGAAAAAAGTGATGAAAAGTCATCGTATAGTATGTCAAAAAAAGTGATAAAAAAAGTCATAGTATAGTATGTCGAAAAAAAGTGCTAAAAAGTCATAGTATAGCATGTCGAAAAAAGTCATAGTATAGTATGTCAAAAAAGTGATTAAAAAGTCATAGTATAGTATGTCTAAAAAAGTGATTAAAGAGTCATAGTATAGTATGTCGAAAAATTAAAAAAAAGTCATGGTATAGTATGTCGAAAAAAAGTATAGTATGTCTAAAAAGGTGATAAAAAGTCATAGTATAGTATGTCTAAAAAGGTGATAAAAAGTCATGGTATAGTATGTCGAAAAAAAGTCATAGTATAGTATGTCCAAAAAAGTGATTAAAAAGTCATAGTATAGTATGTCAACAAATTAAAAAAAAAAGGTCATAGTATAGTATGTCAAAAAAAGTGATAAAAAGTCATAGTATAGTATGTTGAAAAAAAGTCATAGTATAGTATGTCGAAAAAAGTGATTAAAAAGTCATAGTATAGTACGTCCAAAAAAGTGATTAAAAAGTCATAGTATAGTATGTTAAAAAAAGTGATTAAAAGTCATAGTATAGTATGTCGAAAAAGTCATAGTATAGTATGTCGAAAAAAGTGATGAAAAGTCATAGTATAGTGTGTTGAAAAAAATTCATAGTATAGTATGTCTAAAAAGGTGATAAAAAGTCATAGTATAGTATGTCAAAAAAGTGATTAAAAAGTCATAGTATAGTGTGTTGAAAAAAAAGTCATAGTATGTCTAAAAAGGTGATAAAAAGTCATAGTATAGTATGTCTAAAAAAGTGATAAGTCATGGTATAGTATGTCGAAAAAGTCATAGTATAGTATGTCGAAAAAAGTGATGAAAAAGTCATAGTATAGTATGTCCAAAAAAGTGATTAAAAAGTCATAGTATTGTATGTCGAAAAATTAAAAAAGTCATAGTATAGTATGTCAAAAAAAGTCATAGTATAGTATGTCGAAAAAAAGTGCTAAAAAGTCATAGTATAGCATGTCGAAAAAAGTCATAGTATAGTATGTCGAAAAAAGTGATAAAAAGTCATAGTATAGTATGTCGAAAAAAGTGATAAAAAGTCATAGTATAGTATGTCGAAAAAAGTGATAAAAAGTCATAGTATAGTATGTTGAAAAAAAGTCATAGTATAGTATGTCGAAAAAAGTGATAAAAAGTCATAGTATAGTATGTCCAAAAAAGTGATTAAAAAGTCATAGTATAGTATGTCGAAAAAAGTGATGAAAAGTCATCGTATAGTATGTCAAAAAAAGTGATAAAAAAAGTCATAGTATAGTATGTCGAAAAAAAGTGCTAAAAAGTCATAGTATAGCATGTCGAAAAAAGTCATAGTATAGTATGTCAAAAAAGTGATTAAAAAGTCATAGTATAGTATGTCTAAAAAAGTGATGAAAAGTCATCGTATAGTATGTCAAAAAAAGTGATAAAAAAAGTCATAGTATAGTATGTCGAAAAAAAGTGCTAAAAAGTCATAGTATAGCATGTCGAAAAAAGTCATAGTATAGTATGTCAAAAAAGTGATTAAAAAGTCATAGTATAGTATGTCTAAAAAAGTGATTAAAGAGTCATAGTATAGTATGTCGAAAAATTAAAAAAAAGTCATGGTATAGTATGTCGAAAAAAAGTATAGTATGTCTAAAAAGGTGATAAAAAGTCATAGTATAGTATGTCTAAAAAGGTGATAAAAAGTCATAGTATAGTATGTCTAAAAAAGTGATAAAAAGTCATGGTATAGTATGTCGAAAAAGTCATAGTATAGTATGTCGAAAAAAGTGATGAAAAAGTCGTAGTATAGTATGTCCAAAAAAGTGATTAAAAAGTCATAGTATAGTATGTCGAAAAAAAGTCATATTATAGTATGTCGAAAAAAGTCATAGTATGGTATGTCTAAAATAGTTATAAAAAGTCATAGTATAGTATGTCGAAAAATTTAAAAAAAAGTGTCAGTATAGTATGTCGAAAAAAGTCATAGTATAGTATGTTGAAAAAAAGTGCTAAAAAGTCATAGTATAGCATGTCGAAAAAAAGTCAACAGTATGTCGAAAAAAAGTGATTAAAAAGTCATAGAATAGTATGTCGAAAAAAAGTGATTAAAGAGTCATAGTACAGTATGTCGAAAAAGTAAAAAAAAAGTCATAGTATAGCATGTTGAAAAAAAGTCATAGTATAGTGTTACGTCCTTAAGCTAGGGGTATCAGGACATAAACATAAAACCAGGTGTAATTGGTATTTGAAAGGAAATTTATTTTGAATAGGGCAAATGACAACAAACAGTGCTCAAACAAAAGGACAAGTGGGCCGATGGGTGCTGCGGAAAACAAAAACAGACTATAACAAAAGGAGATCTTCAAAAGGAAGACTAATTCTAAACTTATAAGAAAACAAAAGATTAAACAAAAATCCTCTCTAACTAAGATACTTTGCAAAAAAAAACACAATACTCACAGCACCCATGAACCTAATGTGACTAACATGGCAAACCTGTTAAATGCAAAGATGTCATCAGTTTTTAAATCTCAAGCCTTGGCCCACTTCCTTACTCTCACAAACAATTTCACAAAATGAATCTGGTCTGGCAGCTGCCCTCAGCTGCAAACAATCAGGGCTTTTAAGCTGGAGGCAGCCTTCCTCAATTGGCCGGTCAGTGGTGGCATGCCGCACCAATCAGCTTCCTCCTACAAGAACTGGGCGGGACTTCCTCTGTCCATCCACTCCTCAGCATGGGAAGACACAGCCTGCTTTGTATCTCACAAATCACTCAATTAACACACATATTAAACACAAACATGAGGGAGCCGACGACAGCCGTAACAATAGTATGTCCAAAAAAGTGCTAAAAAGTCATAGTATAGTATGTTGAAAAAAAGTGCTAAAAAGTCATAGTATAGCATGTCGAAAAAAAGTCAACAGTATGTCGAAAAAAAGTGATTAAAGAGTCATAGTATAGTACGTCGAAAAAAAATCATAGTATAGTATGTCCAAAAAAAGTGATTAAAAAGTCATAGAATAGTATGTCGAAAAAAAGTGATTAAAGAGTCATAGTATAGTATGTCGAAAAATAAAAAAAAGTCATAGTATAGTATGTCGAAAAAAAGTCATAGTATGTCGAAAAACGTGATAAAAAGTCATAGTATAGTATGTTGAAAAAAGTGATTAAAAAGTCATAGTATAGTATGTCAAAAGAAGTCATAGTATAGTATGTCGAAAAAAGTGATAAAAAAGTCATAGTATAGTATGTCCAAAAAAGTGATTAAAAAGTCATAGTATAGTATGTCGAAAAATTAAAAAAAAGTCATAGTATAGTATGTCAAAAAAAGTCATAGTATAGTATGTCGAAAAAAGTGATAAAAAAGTCATAGTATAGTATGTCGAAAAAAGTGATTAAAAAGTCATAGTATAGTATGTCGAAAAATTAAAAAAAAGTCATAGTATAGTATGTCAAAAAAAGTCATAGTATAGTATGTCGAAAAAAGTGATAAAAAGTCATAGTATAGTATGTCGAAAAAAGTGATAAAAAGTCATAGTATAGTATGTCGAAAAAAGTGATTAAAAAGTCATAGTATAGTATGTTGAAAAAAAGTCACAGTATAGTATGTCGAAAAAAGTGATAAAAAGTCATAGTATAGTATGTCGAAAAAAGTGATAAAAAGTCATAGTATAGCATGTTGAAAAAAAGTCATAGTATGTCGAAAAAAGTGATAAAAAGTCATAGTATAGTATGTCCAAAAAAAGTCATAGTATAGTATGTCGAAAAAAAGTGCTAAAAAGTCATAGTATAGTATGTCCAAAAAAGTGATTAAAAAGTCATAGTATAGTATGTCGAAAAAAGTGATTAAAAAGTCATAGTATAGCATGTCGAAAAAAGTCATAGTATAGTATGTCGAAAAAAGTGATAAAAAGTCATAGTATAGTATGTCGAAAAAAGTGATTAAAATGTCATAGTATAGTATGTTGAAAAAAAGTCATAGTATAGTATGTCGAAAAAAGTGATAAAAAGTCATAGTATAGTATGTCGAAAAAAGTGATAAAAAGTCATAGTATAGTATGTCCAAAAAAGTGATTAAAAAGTCATAGTATAGTATGTCGAAAAATTAAAAAAAAGTCATAGTATAGTATGTCGAAAAAAGTGATAAAAAGTCATAGTATAGTATGTCAAAAAAGTGATTAAAAGTCATAGTATAGTATGTTGAAAAAAAGTCATAGTATAGTATGTCTAAAAAGTGATTAAAAAGTCATAGTATAGTGTGTTGAAAAAAAGTCATAGTATAGTATGTCTAAAAAGGTGATAAAAAGTCATAGTATAGTATGTTGAAAAAAAGTCATAGTATAGTATGTCTAAAAAGGTGATAAAAAGTCATAGTATAGCATGTCGAAAAAAGTCATAGTATAGTATGTTGAAAAAAAGTCATAGTATAGTATGTCGAAAAAAGTGATAAAAAGTCATAGTATAGTATGTCTAAAAAGGTGATAAAAAGTCATGGTATAGTATGTCGAAAAAAAGTCATAGTATAGTATGTCGAAAAAAGTGATTAAAAAGTCATAGTATAGTATGTTGAAAAAAAGTCATAGTATAGTATGTCGAAAAAAGTGATAAAATGTCATAGTATAGTATGTCGAAAAAATTGATAAAAAGTCATAGTATAGCATGTTGAAAAAAAGTCATAGTATAGTATGTCTAAAAAAGTGATAAAAAGTCATAGTATAGTATGTCTAAAAAAGTGATAAAAAGTCATGGTATAGTATGTCGAAAAAGTCATAGTATAGTATGTCGAAAAAAGTGATAAAAAGTCATAGTATAGTATGTCGAAAAAGTGATAAAAAGTCATAGTATAGTATGTCGAAAAAAGTGATAAAAAGTCATAGTATAGTATGTCAAAAAAGTGATTAAAAAGTCATAGTATAGTATGTCTAAAAAAGTGATAAAAAGTCATAGTATAGTATGTCTAAAAAGTGATAAAAAGTCATAGTATAGTATGTCGAAAAAAGTGATAAAAAGTCATAGTATAGTATGTTGAATAAAAGTCATAGTATAGTATGTCGAAAAATTAAAAAGTCATAGTATAGTATGTCGAAAAAAGTGATAAAAAGTCATAGTATAGTGTGTTGAAAAAAAGTCATAGTATAGTATGTCTAAAAAGGTGATAAAAAGTCATAGTATAGTATGTCTAAAAAGGTGATAAAAAGTCATAGTATAGTATGTCTAAAAAAGTGATAAAAAGTCATAGTATAGTATGTCTAAAAAAGTGATAAAAAGTCATGGTATAGTATGTCGAAAAAGTCATAGTATAGTATGTCGAAAAAAGTGATGAAAAGTCATAGTATAGTATGTCAAAAAAAGTGATAAAAAGTCATAGTATAGTATGTCAAAAAAAGTGATTAAAAAGTCATAGTATAGTATGTCGAAAAATTAAAAAAAAGTCATAGTATAGTATGTCAAAAAAAGTCATAGTATAGTATGTCGAAAAAAGTGATAAAAAGTCATAGTATAGTATGTCGAAAAAAGTGATAAAAAGTCATAGTATAGCATGTTGAAAAAAAGTCATAGTATGTCGAAAAAAGTGATAAAAAGTCATAGTATAGTATGTCCAAAAAAAGTCATAGTATAGTATGTCGAAAAAAAGTGCTAAAAAGTCATAGTATAGTATGTCCAAAAAAGTGATTAAAAAGTCATAGTATAGTATGTCGAAAAAAGTGATTAAAAAGTCATAGTATAGCATGTCGAAAAAAGTCATAGTATAGTATGTCGAAAAAAGTGATAAAAAGTCATAGTATAGTATGTCGAAAAAAGTGATAAAAAGTCATAGTATAGTATGTTGAAAAAAAGTCATAGTATAGTATGTCGAAAAAAGTGATAAAAAGTCATAGTATAGTATGTCAAAAAAGTGATTAAAAGTCATAGTATAGTATGTTGAAAAAAAGTCATAGTATAGTATGTCTAAAAAGGTGATAAAAAGTCATAGTATAGTATGTCAAAAAAGTGATTAAAAAGTCACAGTATAGTGTGTTGAAAAAAAAGTCATAGTATGTCTAAAAAGGTGATAAAAAGTCATAGTATAGCATGTCGAAAAAAGTCATAGTATAGTATGTTGAAAAAAAGTCATAGTATAGTATGTCGAAAAAAGTGATAAAAAGTCATAGTATAGTATGTCTAAAAAGGTGATAAAAAGTCATGGTATAGTATGTCGAAAAAAAGTCATAGTATAGTATGTCGAAAAAAGTGATTAAAAAGTCATAGTATAGTATGTTGAAAAAAAGTCATAGTATAGTATGTCGAAAAAAGTGATAAAAAGTCATAGTATAGTATGTCGAAAAAAGTGATAAAAAGTCATAGTATAGCATGTTGAAAAAAAGTCATAGTATAGTATGTCTAAAAAAGTGATAAAAAGTCATAGTATAGTATGTCTAAAAAAGTGATAAAAAGTCATAGTATAGTATGTCGAAAAAAGTGATAAAAAGTCATAGTATAGTATGTCAAAAAAGTGATAAAAAGTCATAGTATAGTATGTCGAAAAAAGTGATAAAAAGTCATAGTATAGTATGTCAAAAAAGTGATTAAAAAGTCATAGTATAGTATGTCTAAAAAAGTGATAAAAAGTCATAGTATAGTATGTCTAAAAAGTGATAAAAAGTCATAGTATAGTATGTCGGAAAAAGTGATAAAAAGTCATAGTATAGTATGTCAAAAAAAGTCATAGTATAGTATGTCGAAAAATTAAAAAAAAGTCATAGTATAGTATGTCGAAAAAAGTGATAAAAAGTCATAGTATAGTGTGTTGAAAAAAAGTCATAGTATAGTATGTCTAAAAAGTCATAGTATAGTATGTCGAAAAAAGTGATGAAAAGTCATAGTATAGTATGTCAAAAAAAGTGATAAAAAAGTCATAGTATAGTATGTCCAAAAAAGTGATTAAAAAGTCATAGTATAGTATGTCGAAAAAAGTCATAGTATAGTATGTCGAAAAAAGTGATAAAAAGTCATAGTATAGTATGTCGAAAAAAGTGATTAAAATGTCATAGTATAGCATGTCGAAAAAAGTCATAGTATAGTATGTTGAAAAAAAGTCATAGTATAGTATGTCGAAAAAAGTGATAAAAAGTCATAGTACAGTATGTCTAAAAAGGTGATAAAAAGTCATGGTATAGTATGTCGAAAAAAAGTCATAGTATAGTATGTCGAAAAAAGTGATTAAAAAGTCATAGTATAGTGTGTTGAAAAAAAGTCATAGTATAGTATGTCTAAAAAGGTGATAAAAAGTCATAGTATAGTATGTCAAAAAAGTGATAAAAAGTCATAGTATAGTGTGTTGAAAAAAAGTCATAGTATAGTATGTCTAAAAAGGTGATAAAAAGTCATAGTATAGTATGTCTAAAAAAGTGATAAAAAGTCATAGTATAGTATGTCGAAAAAAGTGATAAAAAGTCATGGTATAGTATGTCGAAAAAGTCATAGTATAGTATGTCGAAAAAAGTGATGAAAAGTCATAGTATAGTATGTCAAAAAAAGTGATAAAAAGTCATAGTATAGTATGTCCAAAAAAGTGATAAAAAGTCATAGTATAGTATGTCGAAAAAAGTCATAGTATAGTATGTCGAAAAAAGTGATAAAAAGTCATAGTATAGTATGTCGAAAAAAGTGATTAAAATGTCATAGTATAGTATGTTGAAAAAAAGTCATAGTATAGTATGTCGAAAAAAGTGATAAAAAGTCATAGTATAGTATGTCCAAAAAAGTGATAAAAAGTCATAGTATAGTATGTCCAAAAAAGTGATTAAAAAGTCATAGTATAGTATGTCGAAAAATTAAAAAAAAGTCATAGTATAGTATGTCGAAAAAAGTGATAAAAAGTCATAGTATAGTATGTCAAAAAAGTGATTAAAAGTCATAGTATAGTATGTTGAAAAATAAAAAAAAAGTCATAGTATAGTATGTCGAAAAAAGTGATAAAAAGTCATAGTATAGTATGTCAAAAAAGTGATTAAAAGTCATAGTATAGTATGTTGAAAAAAAGTCATAGTATAGTATGTCTAAAAAGTGATTAAAAAGTCATAGTATAGTGTGTCGAAAAAAAGTCATAGTATAGTATGTCTAAAAAGGTGATAAAAAGTCATAGTATAGTATGTCAAAAAAGTGATTAAAAAGTCATAGTATAGTGTGTTGAAAAAAAAGTCATAGTATAGTATGTCTAAAAAGTGATAAAAAGTCATAGTATAGTATGTCGAAAAAAGTCATAGTATAGTATGTGAAAAAAAGTCATAGTATAGTATGTCGAAAAAAGTGATAAAAAGTCATAGTAAGTATGTCTAAAAAGTGATAAAAAGTCATAGTATAGTATGTCGAAAAAAAGTCATAGTATAGTATGTCGAAAAAAGTGATAAAAAGTCATAGTATAGTATGTTGAAAAAAAGTCATAGTATAGTATGTCGAAAAAAGTGATAAAAAGTCATAGTATAGTATGTCGAAAAAAGTGATAAAAAGTCATAGTATAGCATGTCGAAAAAAGTCATAGTATAGTATGTCGAAAAAAGTGATAAAAAGTCATAGTATAGTATGTCGAAAAAAGTGATAAAAAGTCATAGTATAGTATGTCGAAAAAAGTCATAGTATAGTATGTCGAAAAAAGTGATAAAAAGTCATAGTATAGTATGTCAAAAAAGTGATAAAAAGTCATAGTATAGTATGTCGAAAAAAGTGATAAAAAGTCATAGTATAGTATGTCAAAAAAGTGATAAAAAGTCATAGTATAGTATGTCTAAAAAAGTGATAAAAAGTCATAGTATAGTATGTCTAAAAAGTGATAAAAAGTCATAGTATAGTATGTCGAAAAAAGTGATAAAAAGTCATAGTATAGTATGTCGAAAAAAAGTCATAGTATAGTATGTCGAAAAAAGTGATAAAAAGTCATAGTATAGTATGTCGAAAAAAGTGATAAAAAGTCATAGTATAGTATGTGAAAAAAAGTCATAGTATAGTATGTCTAAAAAGTCATAGTATAGTATGTCGAAAAAAGTGATAAAAAGTCATAGTATAGTGTGTTGAAAAAAAGTCATAGTATAGTATGTCTAAAAAGGTGATAAAAAGTCATAGTATAGTATGTCTAAAAAGGTGATAAAAAGTCATAGTATAGTATGTCAAAAAAGTGATTAAAAAGTCATAGTATAGTGTGTTGAAAAAAAGTCATAGTATAGTATGTCTAAAAAGGTGATAAAAAGTCATAGTATAGTATGTCTAAAAAGTGATAAAAAGTCATAGTATAGTACGTCTAAAAAAGTGATAAAAAGTCATGGTATAGTATGTCGAAAAAAGTCATAGTATAGTATGTCGAAAAAAGTGATGAAAAGTCATAGTATAGTATGTCAAAAAAGTGATAAAAAGTCATAGTATAGTATGTCAAAAAAGTGATTAAAAAGTCATAGTATAGTATGTCGAAAAAAGTCATAGTATAGTATGTCGAAAAAAAGTCATAGTATAGTATGTCGAAAAAAAGTGATAAAAAGTCATAGTATAGTATGTCGAAAAAAGTGATAAAAAGTCATAGTATAGTATGTCGAAAAAAAGTCATAGTATGTCGAAAAAAGTGATAAAAAGTCATAGTATAGTATGTCGAAAAAAAGTCATAGTATAGTATGTCGAAAAAAGTGATAAAAAGTCATAGTATAGTATGTCAAAAAAGTGATAAAAAGTCATAGTATAGTATGTCGAAAAACGTGATAAAAAGTCATAGTATAGTATGTCGAAAAAAGTCATAGTATAGTATGTCGAAAAACGTGATAAAAAGTCATAGTATAGTATGTCGAAAAAAGTGATTAAAAAGTCATAGTATAGTATGTTGAATAAAAGTCATAGTATAGTATGTCGAAAAAAGTGATAAAAAGTCATAGTATAGTATGTCGAAAAAAGTGATAAAAAGTCATAGTATAGTATGTCAAAAAAGTGATAAAAAGTCATAGTATAGTATGTCGAAAAAAGTGATAAAAAGTCATAGTATAGTATGTCGAAAAAAAGTCATAGTATAGTATGTCGAAAAAAGTGATAAAAAGTCATAGTATAGTATGTCGAAAAAAAGTGATAAAAAGTCATAGTATAGTATGTCGAAAAAAGTCATAGTATGTCGAAAAAAGTGATAAAAGTCATGGTATAGTATGTCGAAAAAGTCATAGTATAGTATGTCGAAAAAAGTGATAAAAAGTCATAGTATAGTATGTCCAAAAAAGTGATTAAAAAGTCATAGTATAGTATGTCGAAAAAAGTGATTAAAAAGTCATAGTATAGTATGTCGAAAAAGTCATAGTATAGTATGTCGAAAAAAGTGATAAAAAAGTCATAGTATAGTATGTCGAAAAAAGTGATTAAAAAGTCATAGTATAGTATGTTGAAAAAAAGTCATAGTATAGTATGTCGAAAAAAGTGATAAAAAGTCATAGTATAGTATGTCGAAAAAAGTGATAAAAAGTCATAGTATAGTATGTCGAAAAAAGTGATAAAAAGTCATAGTATAGTATGTCGAAAAAAGTAAAAAAGTCATAGTATAGTATGTCGAAAATAGTGATAAAAACTCATAGTATAGCATGTCGAAAAAAGTCATAGTATAGTATGTTGAATAAAGTCATAGTATAGTATGTCTAAAAAGTGATTAAAAAGTCATAGTATAGTGTGTTGAAAAAAAGTCATAGTATAGTATGTCTAAAAAGGTGATAAAAAGTCATAGTATAGTATGTCAAAAAAGTGATTAAAAAGTCACAGTATAGTGTGTTGAAAAAAAAGTCATAGTATGTCTAAAAAGTGATAAAAAGTCATAGTATAGTATGTCGAAAAAAGTATGTAGTATGTGAAAAAAGTCATAGTATAGTATGTCGAAAAAAGTGATAAAAAGTCATAGTATAGTATGTCTAAAAAGTGATAAAAAGTCATGTATAGTATGTCGAAAAAAGTCATAGTATAGTATGTCGAAAAAAGTGATAAAAAGTCATAGTATAGTATGTTGAAAAAAAGTCATAGTATAGTATGTCGAAAAAAGTGATAAAAAGTCATAGTATAGTATGTCGAAAAAAGTGATAAAAAGTCATAGTATAGCATGTTGAAAAAAAGTCATAGTATAGTATGTCTAAAAAAGTGATAAAAAGTCATAGTATAGTATGTCTAAAAAAGTGATAAAAAGTCATAGTATAGTATGTCGAAAAAAGTGATAAAAAGTCATAGTATAGTATGTCAAAAAAAGTGATAAAAAGTCATAGTATAGTATGTCGAAAAAAGTGATAAAAAGTCATAGTATAGTATGTCAAAAAAGTGATAAAAAGTCATAGTATAGTATGTCAAAAAAGTGATAAAAAGTCATAGTATAGTATGTCGAAAAAAGTGATAAAAAGTCATAGTATAGTATGTCGAAAAAAGTGATAAAAAGTCATAGTATAGTATGTCGAAAAAAGTCATAGTATAGTATGTCGAAAAAAGTGATAAAAAGTCATAGTATAGTATGTCGAAAAAAGTGATAAAAAGTCATAGTATAGTGTGTTGAAAAAAAGTCATAGTATAGTATGTCTAAAAAGTCATAGTATAGTATGTCTAAAAAAGTGATGAAAAGTCATAGTATAGTGTGTTGAAAAAAAGTCATAGTATAGTATGTCTAAAAAGTGATAAAAAGTCATAGTATAGTATGTCAAAAAAGTGATTAAAAAGTCATAGTATAGTGTGTTGAAAAAAAGTCATAGTATAGTATGTCTAAAAAAGTGATAAAAAGTCATAGTATAGTATGTCTAAAAAGTGATAAAAAGTCATAGTATAGTATGTCGAAAAAAGTGATAAAAAGTCATAGTATAGTATGTCGAAAAAAGTGATAAAAAGTCATAGTATAGTATGTCAAAAAAGTGATAAAAAGTCATAGTATAGTATGTCGAAAAAAGTCATAGTATAGTATGTCGAAAAAAGTGATAAAAAGTCATAGTATAGTATGTCGAAAAAAGTGATAAAAAGTCATAGTATAGTATGTTGAAAAAAAGTCATAGTATAGTATGTCGAAAAAAGTGATAAAAAGTCATAGTATAGTATGTCGAAAAAAGTGATAAAAAGTCATAGTATAGTATGTCAAAAAAGTGATAAAAAGTCATAGTATAGTATGTCGAAAAAAGTGAAAAAAAGTCATAGTATAGTATGTCGAAAAAAGTGATAAAAAGTCATAGTATAGTATGTCGAAAAAAGTGATTAAAAAGTCATAGTATAGTATGTCGAAAAATAAAAAAAAAGTCATAGTATAGTATGTCGAAAAAAGTGATAAAAAGTCATAGTATAGTATGTCAAAAAAGTGATTAAAAGTCATAGTATAGTATGTTGAAAAAAAGTCATAGTATAGTATGTCTAAAAAGTGATAAAAAGTCATAGTATAGTGTGTGAAAAAAGTCATAGTATAGTATGTCTAAAAAGGTGATAAAAAGTCATAGTATAGTATGTCAAAAAAGTGATTAAAAAGTCATAGTATAGTGTGTTGAAAAAAAAGTCATAGTATAGTATGTCTAAAAAGGTGATAAAAAGTCATAGTATAGTATGTCGAAAAAAGTCATAGTATAGTATGTCGAAAAAAGTCATAGTATAGTATGTCGAAAAAAGTGATAAAAAGTCATAGTATAGTATGTCTAAAAAGGTGATAAAAAGTCAAAGTATAGTATGTCAAAAAAAAGTCATAGTATAGTATGTCGAAAAAAGTGATAAAAAGTCATAGTATAGTATGTTGAAAAAAAGTCATAGTATAGTATGTCGAAAAAAGTGATAAAAAGTCATAGTATAGTATGTCGAAAAAAGTGATTAAAAAGTCATAGTATAGTATGTTGAAAAAAAGTCATAGTATAGTATGTCGAAAAAAGTGATAAAAAGTCATAGTATAGTATGTCAAAAAAGTGATAAAAAGTCATAGTATAGCATGTCGAAAAAAGTCATAGTATAGTATGTCGAAAAAAGTGATAAAAAGTCATAGTATAGTATGTCAAAAAAGTGATAAAAAGTCATAGTATAGTATGTCGAAAAAAGTGATAAAAAGTCATAGTATAGTATGTCAAAAAAGTGATAAAAAAGTCATAGTATAGTATGTCTAAAAAAGTGATAAAAAGTCATAGTATAGTATGTCAAAAAAGTGATAAAAAGTCATAGTATAGTATGTCGAAAAAAGTGATAAAAAGTCATAGTATAGTATGTCGAAAAAAGTCATAGTATAGTATGTCGAAAAATTAAAAAAAAGTCATAGTATAGTATGTCTAAAAAGTCATAGTATAGTATGTCTAAAAAAGTGATGAAAAGTCATAGTATAGTGTGTTGAAAAAAAGTCATAGTATAGTATGTCGAAAAAAGTGATAAAAAGTCATAGTATAGTATGTCGAAAAAAGTGATAAAAAGTCATAGTATAGTATGTCGAAAAAAGCGATTAAAAAGTCATAGTATAGTATGTTGAATAAAAGTCATAGTATAGTATGTCGAAAAATTAAAAAGTCATAGTATAGTATGTCGAAAAAAGTGATAAAAAGTCATAGTATAGTATGTTGAAAAAAAGTCATAGTATAGTATGTCGAAAAAAGTCATAGTATAGTATGTCGAAAAAAGTGATAAAAAGTCATAGTATAGTATGTCAAAAAAGTGATAAAAAGTCATAGTATAGTATGTCGAAAAAAGTGATAAAAAGTCATAGTATAGTATGTCGAAAAATTAAAAAAAAGTCATAGTATAGTATGTCGAAAAAAGTGATAAAAAGTCATAGTATAGTATGTCGAAAAAAGTGATAAAAAGTCATAGTATAGTATGTCAAAAAAGTGATAAAAAGTCATAGTATAGTATGTCCAAAAAAGTGATAAAAAGTCATAGTATAGTATGTCGAAAAAAGTGATAAAAAGTCATAGTATAGTATGTCGAAAAAAGTGATAAAAAGTCATAGTATAGTATGTCAAAAAAAGTCATAGTATAGTATGTCGAAAAATTAAAAAAAAGTCATAGTATAGTATGTCTAAAAAGTCATAGTATAGTATGTCTAAAAAAGTGATGAAAAGTCATAGTATAGTGTGTTGAAAAAAAGTCATAGTATAGTATGTCGAAAAAAGTGATAAAAAGTCATAGTATAGTATGTCTAAAAAGGTGATAAAAAGTCAAAGTATAGTATGTCAAAAAAGTGATTAAAAAGTCATAGTATAGTGTGTTGAAAAAAAAGTCATAGTATAGTATGTCTAAAAAGGTGATAAAAAGTCATAGTATAGTATGTCGAAAAAAGTGATAAAAAGTCATAGTATAGTATGTCTAAAAAAGTGATAAAAAGTCATGGTATAGTATGTCGAAAAAGTCATAGTATAGTATGTCGAAAAAAGTGATAAAAAGTCATAGTATAGTATGTCAAAAAAGTGATAAAAAGTCATAGTATAGTATGTCGAAAAAGTCATAAAAAGTCATAGTATAGTATGTCGAAAAATGAAAAAAGTCATAGTATAGTATGTCAAAAAAGTCATAGTATAGTATGTCGAAAAAAGTGATAAAAAGTCATAGTATAGTATGTCGAAAAAAGTGATAAAAAGTCATAGTATAGTATGTGAAAAAAAGTCATAGTATGTCGAAAAAAGTGATAAAAAGTCATAGTATAGTATGTCGAAAAAGTCATAGTATAGTATGTCGAAAAAAGTGATAAAAAGTCATAGTATAGTATGTCCAAAAAAGTGATAAAAAGTCATAGTATAGTATGTCGAAAAAAGTGATTAAAAAGTCATAGTATAGTATGTTGAAAAAAAGTCATAGTATAGTATGTCGAAAAAAGTGATAAAAGTCATAGTATAGTATGTCTAAAAAAGTGATAAAAAGTCATAGTATAGTATGTCTAAAAAAGTGATAAAAAGTCATGGTATAGTATGTCGAAAAAAGTCATAGTATAGTATGTCAAAAAAGTGATAAAAAGTCATAGTATAGTATGTCTAAAAAAGTGATAAAAAGTCATAGTATAGTATGTCTAAAAAGTGATAAAAAGTCATAGTATAGTATGTCGGAAAAAGTGATAAAAAGTCATAGTATAGTATGTCGAAAAAAGTCATAGTATAGTATGTCGAAAAATTAAAAAAAAGTCATAGTATAGTATGTCGAAAAAAGTGATAAAAAGTCATAGTATAGTATGTTGAAAAAAAGTCACAGTATAGTATGTCAAAAAAAGTGATAAAAAGTCATAGTATAGTATGTCGAAAAAAGTGATAAAAAGTCATAGTATAGCATGTTGAAAAAAAGTCATAGTATAGTATGTCGAAAAAAGTGATAAAAAGTCATAGTATAGTATGTCTAAAAAGGTGATAAAAAGTCATGGTATAGTATGTCGAAAAAAAGTCATAGTATAGTATGTCGAAAAAAGTGATTAAAAAGTCATAGTATAGTATGTTGAAAAAAAGTCATAGTATAGTATGTCGAAAAAAGTGATAAAAAGTCATAGTATAGTATGTCGAAAAAATTGATAAAAAGTCATAGTATAGCATGTTGAAAAAAAGTCATAGTATAGTATGTCTAAAAAAGTGATAAAAAGTCATAGTATAGTATGTCTAAAAAAGTGATAAAAAGTCATGGTATAGTATGTTGAAAAAGTCATAGTATAGTATGTCGAAAAAAGTGATAAAAGTCATAGTATAGTATGTCAAAAAAGTGATAAAAAGTCATAGTATAGTATGTCAAAAAAGTGATAAAAAGTCATAGTATAGTATGTCGAAAAAAGTGATAAAAAGTCATAGTATAGTATGTCAAAAAAGTGATTAAAAAGTCATAGTATAGTATGTCTAAAAAAGTGATAAAAAGTCATAGTATAGTATGTCTAAAAAGTGATAAAAAGTCATAGTATAGTATGTCGGAAAAAGTGATAAAAAGTCATAGTATAGTATGTCAAAAAAAGTCATAGTATAGTATGTCGAAAAATTAAAAAAAAGTCATAGTATAGTATGTCGAAAAAAGTGATAAAAAGTCATAGTATAGTGTGTTGAAAAAAAGTCATAGTATAGTATGTCTAAAAAGTCATAGTATAGTATGTCTAAAAAAGTGATGAAAAGTCATAGTATAGCATGTCGAAAAAAGTCATAGTATAGTATGTCGAAAAAAGTGATAAAAAGTCATAGTATAGTATGTCTAAAAAGGTGATAAAAAGTCAAAGTATAGTATGTCAAAAAAGTGATTAAAAAGTCATAGTATAGTGTGTTGAAAAAAAAGTCATAGTATAGTATGTCTAAAAAGGTGATAAAAAGTCATAGTATAGTATGTCTAAAAAAGTGATAAAAAGTCATAGTATAGTATGTCTAAAAAAGTGATAAAAAGTCATGGTATAGTATGTCGAAAAAGTCATAGTATAGTATGTCGAAAAAAGTGATGAAAAGTCATAGTATAGTATGTCAAAAAAAGTGATAAAAAGTCATAGTATAGTATGTCCAAAAAAGTGATAAAAAGTCATAGTATAGTATGTCAAAAAAAGTCATAGTATAGTATGTCAAAAAAAGTCATAGTATAGTATGTCGAAAAAAGTGATAAAAAGTCATAGTATAGCATGTCGAAAAAAGTCATAGTATAGTATGTCGAAAAAAGTGATAAAAAGTCATAGTATAGTATGTCGAAAAAAGTGATAAAAAGTCATAGTATAGTATGTCGAAAAAAGTGATAAAAAGTCATAGTATAGTATGTCGAAAAAAGTGATTAAAAAGTCATAGTATAGTATGTTGAAAAAAAGTCACAGTATAGTATGTCGAAAAAAGTGATAAAAAGTCATAGTATAGTATGTCGAAAAAAGTGATGAAAAGTCATAGTATAGTATGTCCAAAAAAGTGATAAAAAGCCATAGTATAGTATGTCAAAAAAAGTGATAAAAAGTCATAGTATAGTATGTCGAAAAATTAAAAAAAAGTCATAGTGTAGTATGTCAAAAAAAGTCATAGTATAGTATGTCGAAAAAGTGATAAAAAGTCATAGTATAGCATGTCGAAAAAAGTCATAGTATAGTATGTCGAAAAAAGTGATAAAAAGTCATAGTATAGTATGTCGAAAAAAGTGATAAAAAGTCATAGTATAGTATGTCGAAAAAAGTGATAAAAAGTCATAGTATAGTATGTCGAAAAAAGTGATTAAAAAGTCATAGTATAGTATGTTGAAAAAAAGTCACAGTATAGTATGTCGAAAAAAGTGATAAAAAGTCATAGTATAGTATGTCGAAAAAAGTGATAAAAAGTCATAGTATAGCATGTTGAAAAAAAGTCATAGTATAGTATGTCGAAAAAAGTGATAAAAAGTCATAGTATAGTATGTCGAAAAAAGTGATAAAAAGTCATAGTATAGTATGTCGAAAAAAGTGATGAGAAGTCATAGTATAGTATGTCAAAAAAGTGATAAAAAGTCATAGTATAGTATGTCAAAAAAGTCATAGTAAAGTATGTCGAAAAAAAGTGCTAAAAAGTCATAGTATAGCATGTCGAAAAAAGTCATAGTATAGTATGTCGAAAAAAGTGATAAAAAGTCATAGTATAGTATGTCGAAAAAAGTGATAAAAAGTCATAGTATAGTATGTCGAAAAAAGTGATAAAAAGTCATAGTATAGTATGTCGAAAAAAGTGATTAAAAAGTCATAGTATAGTATGTTGAAAAAAAGTCACAGTATAGTATGTCGAAAAAAGTGATAAAAAGTCATAGTATAGCATGTCGAAAAAAGTCATAGTATAGTATGTCGAAAAAAGTGATAAAAAGTCATAGTATAGTATGTCAAAAAAGTGATAAAAAGTCATAGTATAGCATGTCGAAAAAAGTCATAGTATAGTATGTCGAAAAAAGTGATAAAAAGTCATAGTATAGTATGTCAAAAAAGTGATAAAAAGTCATAGTATAGTATGTCGAAAAAAGTGATAAAAAGTCATAGTATAGTATGTCAAAAAAGTGATTAAAAAGTCATAGTATAGTACGTCTAAAAAAGTGATAAAAAGTCATAGTATAGTATGTCAAAAAAGTGATAAAAAGTCATAGTATAGTATGTCGAAAAAAGTGATAAAAAGTCATAGTATAGTATGTCAAAAAAAGTCATAGTATAGTATGTCGAAAAATTAAAAAGTCATAGTATAGTATGTCGAAAAAAGTGATAAAAAGTCATAGTACAGTGTGTTGAAAAAAAGTCATAGTATAGTATGTCTAAAAAGGTGATAAAAAGTCATAGTATAGTATGTCTAAAAAGGTGATAAAAAGTCATAGTATAGTATGTCAAAAAAGTGATTAAAAAGTCATAGTATAGTGTGTTGAAAAAAAAGTCATAGTATAGTATGTCTAAAAAGGTGATAAAAAGTCATAGTATAGTATGTCTAAAAAAGTGATAAAAAGTCATAGTATAGTATGTCTAAAAAAGTGATAAAAAGTCATGGTATAGTATGTCGAAAAAGTCATAGTATAGTATGTCGAAAAAAGTGATGAAAAGTCATAGTATAGTGTGTTGAAAAAAAGTCATAGTATAGTATGTCTAAAAAGGTGATAAAAAGTCATAGTATAGTATGTCTAAAAAGGTGATAAAAAGTCATAGTATAGTATGTCAAAAAAGTGATTAAAAAGTCATAGTATAGTGTGTTGAAAAAAAAGTCATAGTATAGTATGTCTAAAAAGGTGATAAAAAGTCATAGTATAGTATGTCTAAAAAAGTGATAAAAAGTCATAGTATAGTATGTCTAAAAAAGTGATAAAAAGTCATGGTATAGTATGTCGAAAAAAGTGATAAAAAGTCATAGTATAGTATGTCAAAAAAAGTGATAAAAAAGTCATAGTATAGTATGTCCAAAAAAGTGATTAAAAAGTCATAGTATAGTATGTCGAAAAATTAAAAAAAAGTCATAGTATAGTATGTCAAAAAAAGTCATAGTATAGTATGTCGAAAAAAGTGATAAAAAGTCATAGTATAGTATGTCGAAAAAAGTGATAAAAAGTCATAGTATAGTATGTCGAAAAAAGTGATAAAAAGTCATAGTATAGTATGTCGAAAAAAGTGATAAAAAGTCATAGTATAGTATGTCGAAAAAAGTGATTAAAAAGTCATAGTATAGTATGTTGAAAAAAAGTCACAGTATAGTATGTCGAAAAAAGTGATAAAAAGTCATAGTATAGTATGTCGAAAAAGTCATAGTATAGTATGTCTAAAAAAGTGATTAAAGAGTCATAGTATAGTATGTCGAAAAATAAAAAAAAGTCATAGTATAGTATGTCGAAAAAAAGTCATAGTATGTCGAAAAACGTGATAAAAAGTCATAGTATAGTATGTTGAAAAAAGTGATTAAAAAGTCATAGTATAGTATGTCAAAAAAAGTCATAGTATAGTATGTCGAAAAAAGTGATAAAAAGTCATAGTATAGTATGTCCAAAAAAGTGATTAAAAAGTCATAGTATAGTATGTCGAAAAATTAAAAAAAAGTCATAGTATAGTATGTCAAAAAAAGTCATAGTATAGTATGTCGAAAAAAGTGATAAAAAGTCATAGTATAGTATGTCGAAAAAAGCGATAAAAAGTCATAGTATAGCATGTCGAAAAAAGTCATAGTATAGTATGTCGAAAAAAGTGATAAAAAGTCATAGTATAGTATGTCGAAAAAAGTGATAAAAAGTCATAGTATAGTATGTCGAAAAAAGTGATAAAAAGTCATAGTATAGTATGTCGAAAAAAGTGATTAAAAAGTCATAGTATAGTATGTTGAAAAAAAGTCACAGTATAGTATGTCGAAAAAAGTGATAAAAAGTCATAGTATAGTATGTCGAAAAAAGTGATAAAAAGTCATAGTATAGCATGTTGAAAAAAAGTCATAGTATGTCGAAAAAAGTGATAAAAAGTCATAGTATAGTATGTCCAAAAAAGTGATAAAAAGTCATAGTATAGTATGTCGAAAAAAGTGATGAGAAGTCATAGTAGAGTATGTCAAAAAAAAGTGATAAAAAAGTCATAGTATAGTATGTCAAAAAAAGTCATAGTATAGTATGTCGAAAAAAAGTGCTAAAAAGTCATAGTATAGTATGTCCAAAAAAGTGATTAAAAAGTCATAGTATAGTATGTCGAAAAAAGTGATTAAAAAGTCATAGTATAGCATGTCGAAAAATTAAAAAAAAGTCATAGTATAGTATGTCGAAAAAAGTGATAAAAAGTCATAGTATAGTATGTCAAAAAAGTGATTAAAAGTCATAGTATAGTATGTTGAAAAATAAAAAAAAAGTCATAGTATAGTATGTCGAAAAAAGTGATAAAAAGTCATAGTATAGTATGTTGAAAAAAAGTCATAGTATAGTATGTCGAAAAAAGTGATAAAAAGTCATAGTATAGTATGTCTAAAAAAGTGATAAAAAGTCATGGTATAGTATGTCGGAAAAAGTGATAAAAAGTCATAGTATAGTATGTCAAAAAAAGTCATAGTATAGTATGTCGAAAAATTAAAAAGTCATAGTATAGTATGTCGAAAAAAGTGATAAAAAGTCATAGTATAGTGTGTTGAAAAAAAGTCATAGTATAGTATGTCTAAAAAGTCATAGTATAGTATGTCTAAAAAGGTGATAAAAAGTCATAGTATAGTATGTCGAAAAAAGTGATGAAAAGTCATAGTATAGTGTGTTGAAAAAAAGTCATAGTATAGTATGTCTAAAAAGGTGATAAAAAGTCATAGTATAGTATGTCTAAAAAGGTGATAAAAAGTCATAGTATAGTATGTTAAAAAAAGTGATTAAAAAGTCATAGTATAGTGTGTTGAAAAAAAAGTCATAGTATAGTATGTCTAAAAAGGTGATAAAAAGTCATAGTATAGTATGTCTAAAAAAGTGATTAAAAAGTCGTAGTATAGTATGTCCAAAAAAGTCATAGTATAGTATGTCGAAAAAAAGTGATTAAAAAGTCGTAGTATAGTATGTCCAAAAAAGTCATAGTATAGTATGTCGAAAAAGGTGATAAAAAGTCATAGTATAGTATGTCGAAAAAAGTGATAAAAAGTCATAGTATAGTATGTCTAAAAAAGTGATAAAAAGTCATGGTATAGTATGTCGAAAAAGTCATAGTATAGTATGTCGAAAAAAGTGATAAAAAGTCATAGTATAGTATGTCGAAAAAAGTGATGAAAAAGTCATAGTATAGTATGTCCAAAAAAGTGATTAAAAAGTCATAGTATAGTATGTCGAAAAATTTAAAAAAAGTCATAGTATAGTACGTCAAAAAAAGTGATAAAAAGTCATGGTATAGTATGTCGAAAAAGTCATAGTATAGTATGTCGAAAAAAGTAATAAAAAGTCATAGTATAGTATGTTAAAAAAAGTGAGTAAAAAGTCATAGTATAGTATGTTGAAAAAAAGTCATAGTATAGTATGTCGAAAAAAGTGATAAAAAGTCATAGTATAGTATGTTAAAAAAAGTGATTAAAAAGTCATAGTATAGTATGTTGAAAAAAAGTCATAGTATAGTATGTCCAAAAAAGTGATTAAAGAGTCATAGTATAGTATGTCGAAAAATTAAAAAAAAGTCATGGTATAGTATGTCGAAAAAAAGTATAGTATGTCTAAAAAGGTGATAAAAAGTCATGGTATAGTATGTCGAAAAAAGTCATAGTATAGTATGTCCAAAAAAGTGATTAAAAAGTCATAGTATAGTATGTCAACAAATTAAAAAAAAAAGGTCATAGTATAGTATGTCAAAAAAAGTCATAGTATAGTATGTCCAAAAAAGTGATTAAAAAGTCATAGTATAGTATGTCGAAAAAAGTGATAAAAAGTCATAGTATAGTATGTCGAAAAAAGTGATAAAAAGTCATAGTATAGTATGTCGAAAAAAGCGATTAAAAAGTCATAGTATAGTATGTTGAATAAAAGTCACAGTATAGTATGTCAAAAAAAGTGATAAAAAGTCATAGTATAGTATGTCGAAAAAAGTGATAAAAAGTCATAGTATAGCATGTTGAAAAAAAGTCATAGTATAGTATGTCGAAAAAAGTGATAAAAAGTCATAGTATAGTATGTCTAAAAAGGTGATAAAAAGTCATGGTATAGTATGTCGAAAAAAAGTCATAGTATAGTATGTCGAAAAAAGTGATTAAAAAGTCATAGTATAGTATGTTGAAAAAAAGTCATAGTATAGTATGTCGAAAAAAGTGATAAAAAGTCATAGTATAGTATGTCGAAAAAATTGATAAAAAGTCATAGTATAGCATGTTGAAAAAAGTCATAGTATAGTATGTCTAAAAAAGTGATAAAAAGTCATAGTATAGTATGTCTAAAAAAGTGATAAAAAGTCATGGTATAGTATGTTGAAAAAGTCATAGTATAGTATGTCGAAAAAAGTGATAAAAGTCATAGTATAGTATGTCAAAAAAGTGATAAAACGTAATAGTATAGTATGTCAAAAAGTGTTAAAAAATCATTGTATAGTATGTCGAAAAAAGTGATAAAAAGTCATAGTATAGTATGTCAAAAAAGTGATTAAAAAGTCATAGTATAGTATGTCTAAAAAAGTGATAAAAAGTCATAGTATAGTATGTCTAAAAAGTGATAAAAAGTAATAGTATAGTATGTCGGAAAAAGTGATAAAAAGTCATAGTATAGTATGTCAAAAAAAGTCATAGTATAGTATGTCGAAAAATTTAAAAAAAGTCATAGTATAGTATGTCGAAAAAAGTGATAAAAAGTCATAGTATAGTGTGTTGAAAAAAAGTCATAGTATAGTATGTCTAAAAAGTCATAGTATAGTATGTCTAAAAAAGTGATGAAAAGTCATAGTATAGTGTGTTGAAAAAAAGTCATAGTATAGTATGTCTAAAAAGGTGATAAAAAGTCATAGTATAGTATGTCTAAAAAGGTGATAAAAAGTCATAGTATAGTATGTCAAAAAAGTGATTAAAAAGTCATGGTATAGTGTGTTGAAAAAAAAGTCATAGTATAGTATGTCTAAAAAGGTGATAAAAAGTCATAGTATAGTATGTCTAAAAAAGTGATAAAAAGTCATAGTATAGTATGTCTAAAAAAGTGATAAAAAGTCATGGTATAGTATGTCGAAAAAGTCATAGTATAGTATGTCGAAAAAAGTGATGAAAAGTCATAGTATAGTATGTCAAAAAAAGTGATAAAAAAGTCATAGTATAGTATGTCCAAAAAAGTGATTAAAAAGTCATAGTATAGTATGTCGAAAAATTAAAAAAAAGTCATAGTATAGTATGTCAAAAAAAGTCATAGTATAGTATGTCGAAAAAAGTGATAAAAAGTCATAGTATAGCATGTCGAAAAAAGTCATAGTATAGTATGTCGAAAAAAGTGATAAAAGTCATAGTATAGTATGTCGAAAAAAGTGATAAAAAGTCATAGTATAGTATGTCGAAAAAAGTGATAAAAAGTCATAGTATAGTATGTCGAAAAAAGTGATTAAAAGTCATAGTATAGTATGTTGAAAAAAAGTCACAGTATAGTATGTCAAAAAAAGTGATAAAAAGTCATAGTATAGTATGTCGAAAAAAGTGATGAAAAGTCATAGTATAGTATGTCAAAAAAAGTGATAAAAAGTCATAGTATAGTATGTCCAAAAAGTGATTAAAAAGTCATAGTATAGTATGTCGAAAAATTAAAAAAAAGTCATAGTATAGTATGTCAAAAAAGTCATAGTATAGTATGTCGAAAAAAGTGATAAAAAGTCATAGTATAGCATGTCGAAAAAAGTCATAGTATAGTATGTCGAAAAAAGTGATAAAAAGTCATAGTACAGTATGTCGAAAAAAGTGATAAAAAGTCATAGTATAGTATGTCGAAAAAAGTGATAAAAAGTCATAGTATAGTATTTCGAAAAAATTGTTAAAAAAGTTATAGCATAGTATGTCGAAAAAAGTCATAGTATAGTATGTCAAAAAAGTGATAAAAAGTCATAGTATAGTATGTCGAAAAAAGTGATAAAAAGTCATAGTATAGCATGTTGAAAAAAGTCATAGTATAGTATGTCGAAAAAAGTGATAAAAAGTCATAGTATAGTATGTCTAAAAAGGTGATAAAAAGTCATGGTATAGTATGTCGAAAAAAAGTCATAGTATAGTATGTCGAAAAAAGTGATTAAAAAGTCATAGTATAGTATGTTGAAAAAAAGTCATAGTATAGTATGTCGAAAAAAGTGATAAAAAGTCATAGTATAGTATGTCGAAAAAATTGATAAAAAGTCATAGTATAGCATGTTGAAAAAAAGTCATAGTATAGTATGTCTAAAAAAGTGATAAAAAGTCATAGTATAGTATGTCTAAAAAAGTGATAAAAAGTCATGGTATAGTATGTTGAAAAAGTCATAGTATAGTATGTCGAAAAAAGTGATAAAAGTCATAGTATAGTATGTCAAAAAAGTGATAAAAAGTCATAGTATAGTATGTCAAAAAAGTGATAAAAAGTCATAGTATAGTATGTCGAAAAAAGTGATAAAAAGTCATAGTATAGTATGTCAAAAAAGTGATTAAAAAGTCATAGTATAGTATGTCTAAAAAAGTGATAAAAAGTCAAAGTATAGTATGTCGAAAAAAAGTATAGTATGTCTAAAAAGGTGATAAAAAGTAATAGTATAGTATGTCGGAAAAAGTGATAAAAAGTCATAGTATAGTATGTCAAAAAAAGTCATAGTATAGTATGTCGAAAAATTTAAAAAAAGTCATAGTATAGTATGTCGAAAAAAGTGATAAAAAGTCATAGTATAGTGTGTTGAAAAAAAGTCATAGTATAGTATGTCTAAAAAGTCATAGTATAGTATGTCTAAAAAAGTGATGAAAAGTCATAGTATAGTGTGTTGAAAAAAAGTCATAGTATAGTATGTCTAAAAAGGTGATAAAAAGTCATAGTATAGTATGTCTAAAAAGGTGATAAAAAGTCATAGTATAGTATGTCAAAAAAGTGATTAAAAAGTCATGGTATAGTGTGTTGAAAAAAAAGTCATAGTATAGTATGTCTAAAAAGGTGATAAAAAGTCATAGTATAGTATGTCTAAAAAAGTGATAAAAAGTCATAGTATAGTATGTCTAAAAAAGTGATAAAAAGTCATAGTATAGTATGTCTAAAAAAGTGATAAAAAGTCATAGTATAGTATGTCTAAAAAAGTGATAAAAAGTCATGGTATAGTATGTCGAAAAAGTCATAGTATAGTATGTCGAAAAAAGTGATGAAAAGTCATAGTATAGTATGTCAAAAAAAGTGATAAAAAAGTCATAGTATAGTATGTCCAAAAAAGTGATAGTATGTCGAAAAATTAAAAAAAAGTCATAGTATAGTATGTCAAAAAAAGTCATAGTATAGTATGTCGAAAAAAGTGATAAAAAGTCATAGTATAGCATGTCGAAAAAAGTCATAGTATAGTATGTCGAAAAAAGTGATAAAAAGTCATAGTATAGTATGTCGAAAAAAGTGATAAAAAGTCATAGTATAGTATGTCGAAAAAAGTGATAAAAAGTCATAGTATAGTATGTCGAAAAAAGTGATTAAAAAGTCATAGTATAGTATGTTGAAAAAAAGTCACAGTATAGTATGTCAAAAAAAGTGATAAAAAGTCATAGTATAGTATGTCGAAAAAAGTGATGAAAAGTCATAGTATAGTATGTCAAAAAAAGTGATAAAAAAGTCATAGTATAGTATGTCCAAAAAAGTGATTAAAAAGTCATAGTATAGTATGTCGAAAAATTAAAAAAAAGTCATAGTATAGTATGTCTAAAAAGTCATAGTATAGTATGTCTAAAAAAGTGATAAAAACTCATGGTATAGTATGTCGAAAAAAGTGATAAAAAAGTCATAGTATAGTATGTCGAAAAGTGCTAAAAAGTCATAGTATAGCATGTCGAAAAAAGTCATAGTATAGTATGTCGAAAAGTGATAAAAAGTCATAGTATAGCATGTTGAAAAAAAGTCATAGTATAGTATGTCGAAAAAAGTGATAAAAAGTCATAGTATAGTATGTCAAAAAAGTGATTAAAAAGTCATAGTATAGTGTGTTGAAAAAAAAGTCATAGTATAGTACATCTAAAAAAGTGATAAAAAGTCATAGTATAGTATGTCAAAAAAGTGATTAAAAAGTCATAGTATAGTGTGTCTAAAAAGGTGATAAAAAGTCATAGTATGTCGGAAAAATGCTGTCCATGGTGCTGAAAGAAATTATTATTATTAAAACCCAGGGGTGCTGTCCATGGTGCTGAAAGAAAATATTATTACTAAAACAGAGGGGTGCTGTCCATGGTGCTGAAACAAACTATTATTACTAAAACAGAGTGGTGTTGTCCATGGTGCTTAATGAAAATATTACTAAAACAGAGGGGTGCTGTCCATGGTTCTGAAACAAACTATTATTACTAAAACAGAGGGGTGCTGTTCATGGTGCTGAAACAAACTATTATTACTAAAACAGAGGGGTGCCGTCCATGGTGCTGAAACAAACTATTATTACTAAAACAGAGGGAAGCTGTCCATGATGCCGAAAAAGAGCTGAGTTACTGAAACAGAGGGAGGCTGTCCATGGTGCTAAAAAAGAGCTGTGTTACTAAAACAAATGGAGGCTGTCCATGGTGCTGAAACAGAGCATTATTACTAAAACATGTTGAAAAAAGTGATAAAAAGTCATAGTATAGCATGTCGGAAAAAGTCCTGTCTGTGTGTGTGTTTTGTGTGTGTCCGTGTGTATGATATAATTGTGAAAGCTTCAACAAATATCTTAGTCCACCTTTAGCTCACCCAGTGAGTGTTTGCGCTGTGTCTTCTTGCTGCAGCAGACTCCAACCTGCGACTCTAAAAAATAAATATTAAAATATTGATAAGTTTGCTAGAAATATAACTTTTAAACATTTGTGAATGTTTAATAAATGTAAACAGAGTTGTTCCATTTATAGAATATAATGTTTAACTCATGATGAAACTTTTAAAATGTTTGAATAAATACTTTGTTAGTTTAAAACAGTTGTGTATTTTTGATGATTTTTTAAATATAAGTTTAGTGTTAAACATCTTTAGTTTACTATGCTCGAGGAATAATATAATTATAACCAAATTTACAAATAAAACTTTATTTTAACTTTTAATTTTTGTTTTTATTTTATTTGATTATTTTGATTCAAGATGTTTTTTGTATAATAATTATAACCAAATTTACTAATAAATACTTTAAAAGTGTTACCTTTATTGCTAAAAGTTTAAAATGTTTAACTTCATTAACAATGAATAAACTATTTAAATGTTTATTTTTTATGTTGCTTGAATAACAACTTTGTAAGTTTAAAATGTTGGGATTAAGTTTTTTATAAACTATATTTATAAAATGCTTGATTACACACTAATAATAGAATTTATCTCTAAAAGTTTAAAATGAAAACGGTTTATAATTTGTCTAAACATTTAAAAAATATATATTACATTAAATATGATATTTAATGTCTTATCAGCTTTATTTGTTAGGATTTTGTAATATTTTAAATAAGTCATAGTATATATAAATAAATATTTTAAATAATATATAGATACAAAATAATATTTTAATAATTATTTAAATAATAAATAAATATTGTAAATAATATTTTAAATAATATATAAATATTTTTATATTTTGTTGAAGTTTTCAGTTTGCTGAAATAAAACTTTTTTTTAAACAGAATTCATTTTATGAATAAATTATTAATATGTAGATGTGCAGTTTTAAATTTTAATATACGCGTTTTTGTGGTAAAAATCGTTTTAATCTATTTAAATATTGAATTATAATTATGATTTATTTCTGAGATGATAAAATAAATATTTTGTTCATTTTATTATGTTTAATAAACTAAGTTGTGGAAGTTTAAATTTTATAAAATATGATTATATTTAAGTTCATAAAATGTTTTTTATCTAAATCTTTGAAAATAATCAGAAAGTTAAATATGTGTAACGTTAGAAATGAATAAACACTTTATTTAAACACTTTATACAGCTTTTGTTGTTTTTAATCTTAGTTTACATCAAATATTAATCTGATTCTTAATAAATGTTAAAGAATCAGTCTGGTTTACAGAGAGAAAAAATAAAGGGTCACGATTACTCCAACGGCAACTATTTCTGTTGTCAATGAAGTCATTTTATCAGTAAAAACTCTTCAGAAAGTATTTTCTAATTTGCACTTAATTTAAAAAAAAATATATAAATAACAGTAACTTTTCACCAAATCTAATTCCTCAAAATGTTATTTTTGGCAGAATTAAACTTGGGTGTCCGTTCACACTTCAGAGCCTCTTCTATCTTTATTAAAACGGATCCCCAAAATAATAATTATTTTCATTTTTTTTATTGATATTTTTTTATTTGATTTGATTTTTTTTACATATATTTTAATTTTATTTGATTATTTTTTGTTCAAGATATTTTTATTTTATTTGATTATTTTTTATTCAAGATATTTTTTATTTTATTTGATTATTTTTTATTTAAGATATTTTTTATTTGATTATTTTTTATCCAAGATTATTTTTTATTTTCTTTGATTATTTTTCATTCAAGATATTTTTTATTTTATATGATTATGTTTTATTCAAGATATTTGTATTTATTTGATTTTTTTTTTATTTAAAATTGTATTGAATATATTTGATTATTTATATTCCGTTTAGTTTCTTTGTGTTTTACATGTTTTAATAAAGGTATGTTTGTTTTGCTCTCTCTGTGTGTCCCAGGTATTGTGTTGATGATGTCACTGTGCCGTGAGGTCATCGTGTACGAGTTCCTGCCATCCGTGCGTCGGACCGACCTCTGTCATTACTACGAGCACTACCAGGACGTGGCGTGCACACGTCCAGTAAAAGTTCTGCTTTTTCCGCTGACAGACTCAGATTATTATTCTAAGTGTCTGACAACATTACCTACAGAGATAGAGCTTTTAGTTAAAGAGTAAGATCCTTTTAGTTTTAGTTTAACATGAAACAGCCCCGAAATCACCATCACCAAACTACACCAGACTCCATGTAAATAATCAGGACTTTTATCATCGTAAAACACACTTCATTCAAAGTCAACAGAAACTAAATAAAACTATCAAAAGCCGTCTTGGTTCATCTTTCCACTGTTCCAACAATCACCACTCTGGTTTGGTTGAAATAAACCCTCAATTCACCCATTTACATGTGGAAATATGCTGGCTCTATACACACTAAAAGTACTGATTATTTACATGGAGTCTGGTGGGTTTGTGATGGTGATTTCGGGGCTGTTTCATGTTAAACTAAAAGGATCTTACTCTTTAACAAAAAGGTCTATCTCTGTAGGGATCCTTTCATAATGTTGTCAGACACTTAGAATAATAATCTAACCCTATCAGCGGCAAAAACAGTACTTTTAGAGGATGCTAACTGACGGAAACGCCCTTAATACTGGACCGATGTCAAAGATTTAGTTACCCTTTAACAAGCATCAGAGTTTGGACTTTAGGTGGAAAATAAAGGTTTTTCCCAAATGTGAATGTCTCTTGTGATGCGTTCAGAAGCTGCTGGGAGATTTAAAGTCCTATCACGAGGTAAACATTAGGCTGCCA
Source organism: Sander lucioperca (assembly GCF_008315115.2). Classification (NCBI taxonomy): domain Eukaryota; kingdom Metazoa; phylum Chordata; class Actinopteri; order Perciformes; family Percidae; genus Sander; species Sander lucioperca. Next base: position 1,239,562 of record NC_050196.1, on the reverse strand, counting down.
CGATTATTCCAACTAACAGCAACTATTTTTGTTGTCAATGAAGTCATTTTGTCAGTAAAAAAAAAAATAATTCTAATTTGCACTTAAAAAAAATAAAATTCTCACTTTTCACCAAATCTAATTCCTCAAAATGTTATTTTTGGCAGAATCAAACTTGGGTGTCCGTTCACACTGGCTGTGTTTCTAACTGACAGTGTTTCACACGTTCGTTAACTCGGACTGAAAGGAGTTCTCGACTCTGTTTCTGTCTCTTTGTGAAACCAGGCGGCCGTGACAGTTGTAAATAAACCCTGGGGCCCCTGAATGCATCATTAGAGACTTGATACGCTGCCAAAGCGTGTTCTGGGCGAGACAATTAAAGGTTTAAACAACTCAAACGCTGTCAGGCGTTAAATTAAAGATCCATCTGCAGATTTAAAGCTCATACCTGGTTCATAAAAATCTGTTTGTTGTAAAAAAGAAACAGAAATGTGTTTTCCACTAAACGAGAGTCGCTGTTAAACGTGAAACACAAATCTGAAGCTAACAGGATTTAACTTTTTGAGATTTAATCCATCAACAACTTTGTGTTATTAAATGTGTTAAAAACAAACAGAGGTTTGGTGCTGTACGTTCGTGGTTTTTTATGTTATGTTTTTATGTTACTTATACTAAATAAACTGCCAGTTTGTAACACCTGTGTGTCAGAGTTCACTTGTCCACACTTTAGCATCTACGTTAGCATCTATGTTAGCATCTCTTTGGGTGTAGTGTCTCTTTAAGAAGGATCTAAATTATGTATGTAGAGCACTTTTTATACTTGTGTACTTCAGTAATTTATTTACAAATTTTAAAAAGACTCCTGACACGTTGGTGTGTGTTTTTATTTTTTTTAACTTTTCACAAAAATAAATTTGGAGCTTTTTGTATAATGTTTTTTTCTCGGCTTAATTTTTTTTCATTTTTATTTTTAATTTATTAGCATTTTTTCTCAATTGTTTTTATTTTTAAATATTTCACAAAAATAATTATATTATTATTGTATATATATATATATATATATTATAAAAATTACTTTTTTCTCAATTTATCTGAAATTGTTTAACTTTATGTTTCCCATTTGTTAATTATATAACTTTCTCTGATTTATTTTAATTTTATTTACATTTTTTCATCTTAATTTGGGCTTTTTGTAGCCTATTAATTTATTTTTCAAATTAAATTATTTCTGATTTTTATTCTGAATTTAATGTCAGTCTTTCTACTGGTGTATATTTTTATTTTTTTAAACTTTTCACAAAAAAAAATTTGGAGCTTTTTGTATAATGTTTTTTTCTTGGCTTAATTTTTTTTCATTTTTATTTTTAATTTATTAGCATTTTTTTCTCAATTGTTTTTATTTTTAAATATTTCACAAAAAATAATTATTATATTATTTTATATATATATATATATTATAAAAATTACTTTTTTCTCAATTTATCTGAAATTGTTTAACTTTATGTTTCCCATTTGTTAATTACATAACTTTCTCTGATTTATTTTAATTTTATTTACATTTTTTCATCTTAATTTGGGCTTTATGTAGCCTATTAATTTATTTTTCAAATTAAATAATTTCTGATTTTTATTCTGAATTTAATGTCAGTCTTTCTACTGGTGTACATTTTAATTTTTTTAAACTTTTCACAAAAAGAAATTTGGAGCTTTTTCTTGGCTTATTTTTTTCATTTTTATTTAGAATTTATTAACAATGTTTTCTTTTTATTTAATTTTTAAACATTTTTCAAAAAAGAAAAATGCTCTTTAGTTTAAATACAGAAAATGTTTTACTATACAATTATTTTTTTATGAATTTTTTGGACATACTATATTAGTATTTTTTTGGACATACTATACTATGACTTTTTTATCACTTTTTTTGACTTTCGATATACTATTCAATGATTTTTTATGACTTGTTTTGACATACTATACTAAGACTTTTCAACATATGACTTTTTTCAACACTATACTATGACTTTTTAATGATTTTTTCGACATTCTATACTATGATTTTTTTGGACATACTATGACTTTTTATCACTTTTTACGACATACTATATTAGTATTTTTTTCGACATACTATACTATGACTTTTCGACAGATATAAAAAAAAAACATACAGTAGTCTGTATGTTTTTTTTGAAATACTATACTATGACTTTATTATGACTTTTTCGACATACTATACTATGGCTTTTCTTATGACTTTTTTCGATATACTATTCTATGACTTTTTAAATGAAAATTCTGACACACTATACTATGATTTTTTTTTATGACTTGTTTTGATATACTATAGTATGATTTTTTGGACATACTATACCATGAGTTTTTTCGACACTATACTATGACTTTTTTCGACATACTATACTATGACTTTTTTATCACTTTTTCTGACATGCTATATTATTACTTTTTTCGACATACTATACGTGCCAGCAAACACGTAAACCAGCCAGCAGATTTTATTTTGTAGTAACGAGTAGGCTAATGCAGACGCTTATGAGAAATGTAGTGAAGTAAAGCTATACATTTTATTAGAAATATTAATTTATTTTTCAAATTAAATTATTTCAGATTTTCTTCATTTTTATTCTGAATTTAATGTCAGTCTTTCTACTGGTGTACGTTTTTTTTTAAACTTTTCAGAAATTTGGAGCTTGTGTTCATTTTTTTATTGGCTTATTTTTTTCATTTTTATTTAGAATTTATTAACAATTTTTTTCTTTTTATTTAATTTTTAAACATTTTTCAAAAAAGAAAAATCCTCTTTAGTTTAAATACAGAAAATGTTTTACTATACTATGACTTTTATAAATTTTTTCAACATACTATATTACTTTTTTTGACATACTATACTATGACTTTTTCCGACATACTATTATTCTATTACTTTTTAAGATTTCTTCTTTATCACTTTTTCCAACATACTATACAAAAGTAATTACTTTTTTATCACTTTTTTAGACATACTATACTATGACTTTTCGACAGACTATACTGTTTTTTTAAACGTACTATACTATGACTTTATCACTTTTTTTGACTTTTTTGATATACTATTCAATGATTTTTTATGACTTGTTTTGACATACTATACTATGACTTTTCGACATATTATACTATGACTTTTTTCAACACTATACTATGACTTTTTAGTATTTTTTTCGACATACTATACTATGACTTTTCGACAGACTACACTACTGTATGTTTTTTTTGACATACTATACTATGACTTTATTATGACTTTTTTGACATACTATACTATGGCTTTTTTTAATGACTATTTTCGATATACTAATCTATGACTTTTTTTTTATTTTTTCCGACACACTATACTATGATTTTTTTATGACTTGTATTGATATACTATGATTTTTTTGGACATACTATACCATGAGTTTTTTCGACACTATACTATGACTTTTTTCGACTTTTTTTATCACTTTTTCTGACATGCTATATTATTACTTTTTTCGACATAATATACAGCCAGCCAGTACACGTGCCAGCAAACACGTAAACCAGCCAGCAGATTTTATTTTGTTGTAACGAGTAGGCTAATGCAGACGCTTATAAGAAATGTAGTGAAGTAAAGCTATACGTTTTATTAGAAATATAAATAACGAAGTAGAGCAGGCCTACACATACGCGAAAATTCTACTGAAGTAAAGTAACAAAGTATTTGTACTTTATTACATTACAACCCTGCAGAGAGTGTAGCAGGAAAGTGCATTGCATATCTACCTGATGCCAGCAGCCTGTAGCTTCTTTTTCACCGGGACAAACATTTTGCGCTTCTTCTGCTGAACAGCCGCACTGAGCTCGGGATATATGGAGATCTTTCTCCCTTCGTAAAGCAGCTGTCCCCGCTCCCGAGCACAGATCACCACTTTGGTTTTCTGTTGGTAGGCTAGTTCCCGAACTTCACGATGATGGGCCATGTCCTGGACGCTGTGTTTAGTGCAGAGAAGCGATGCGCTCTTTCGGTCTGGAGTGGAGAGTCTCGTTGTACGTCCAACCCTTAAGATAAGATAAGATAAGCTGTAGGAGCCATACATTGGGTTTGATTAGTCTTTTATGATCTTTCGTCCTTTTTCTTGCACTGTTGTGTATGTGCACGCGCATAGTGACGTCGTTGGTTACTGTGGGTGTCACCGGGGGTGTGGTGTCTGTATTAGTGCGTGTGTGTTCACCTGTGCGGGGCTGCGGAGTTTGGATGGTTGCTGCAGGGTGAGCACGTGGAGAAACTTTCTGTTGACCGTCACCATCGTTGTCTCCTGTTACTGCACTGTCTGAGGTATCTTTGCACGGCTTATGAAATGCATCAATTCAAGTAAGTGCTGTTTCTTGCTAAGCTTGTGAAATGGATCAATAAAGACATCCCATGAAATGCAATGGTTCAGCGTGACGCGTCTTCAGTGTAAACCCACATGTCTTAGCCTGCTGCGGCGTTTGGATTAGTTTCTAAGTTTATATGCCGCAATACAAGCCTCTATTCATCTTGGGCATTCGAGAGAAATGAAATGGCGACACATCACGCATAAACACTCAATAAACATACAGTTAACCTACATAGAAACATAATCATACATTATCTCATCCAATGCTTCAATGAAAATCTAATAAACCTCACACAATACCCCCCCCCGAAATTGTTTTCAAAGTTGTAACTTGTAATCGTTAGACGTGAACGCTCATTGGACTCGCGTAAAGCCCATTCATTCATAAATTTGCTGTTATGATGCTTATTCGATCGTCACAGTCGCCACAATTGAAAGGTACACGTTTATAAACATTGTGCATTGTTTGTCAATGACGGATTGTATTCCCTGCTAGGCACAGCGGTACTTTCGCATAAGGTGATTGTACTGTTTGTTTGTTTTGGGATTTTTGGTAGTGTTTTGGTTCGTGCGTCAAGCGGGTGAAGCATTGCGCTTGGGAGTGCCGCCGTAGTTCTGGTTCTAAGACGGTTAGTCTGGTTCGAGACTATCAGTATTGAGGTACATAAATACCCACCGCTAGTATGCACAGAAGACTAGGGTTGAGTTTAGCTTAGCCTCTGTGGAAGTTAGGGGGAATCAAAGACAATGCATTGTACTTCTTTCACGTGGAAACACAAGTTACAAAAAGGACGCTGTGTTTAGTGTCATTAGCAGATATTTTTGTGATTGTTGGATTATTTTGTAAATGAAAAATGGAGTTGAATGATACCAGGTCAATTGAAAAAAGAGAAATAACACTTACACCCAAGGCTTTTGAATATAAATTGGAAAAGCTCCAAGAAGAATGGCAAATAAAAATAAAAAAGATTAAAGGTGCAATAAGAGAAATTAAAGACCTAATGCAAAGTGCTGATAATGCTGAAGAAATACGGTCATGTCTTGTAAATATATCGAGCTTGTTTAAAGAAGCAAGTCATCTTCATGGTATTGTGGTTCCTATGCTTCCACTTGAAGAACAAGAAAAACAAAACGCTTGGTTTGGCAGTGTTGAAGAACATAAAATTGCCCTTGTGGAGGAGACAAATAAATGGCTGCTGGAGGTGCCAGACACATCAGAAGAGGGCGTTGTCGCACCATGTTTAGGATCTGTTTCCAATGATGAGGCGCGTATATTTAAAATTGTGGAAAATGCAGTAGAAGACGACATTAGACCAAGCGATAGTGTTTCTAATGTGTCAGTGAGGTCAAAGAAATGCAGCACAGTGGTGAGTAAATCTGTGTCCAGTACATCATCAGCTAGAATAAAGGCTGAGGCGGAGACTGCTGCTCTTATGGCTCGGCAAAGGCTGCTGAGTCAGAAGCACGCCCTGGAGGAGCAGCAGGAACTGTTGAGGAAAAAAAGGGAGGAGCTGGAACTGGACATGGAGCTGGCAGCATCTATGGCTAAAGTGAGTGTGTTCAAGGCTTCAGAAGGATCTCGTGTGTCTAACGTCTCTGTGAAATCAGATGGGATGAACTCCTATTTGGAAAGAGGGAAAAGAACACAGTTAAGGCATGAAGCTGCAACATTTGTGCCTGAGTTCAACACTCAACCATCGGCTGCAGAAGCTGGAGGGGAAGCTTTGCTTTCAGGTTATGCTGCTGTGAGGCCCGAGACACACAACAAAATTGAGCGGCCTGCTGCTGTGACCCGGGCCGGTCCGTCCACTTTGATTACTCTGCCCGCTGCTGTGACTGGGGTTGGTATGTCCACTCTGCCAGAATGTGCTTTTCATCCACCAGTTACTTACCTTCAGCCAGAAGCTGCACCTGTAACGGTGAACAATTCTGATCAGCGTTATCTCACAGTTTTGGAAAGGCAAAATCAAATTACATCGTTATTGGTTGGACAACAGTCACTTTTTCTCTTACCTAAGCGAGACCTACAAGTTTTTGACGGAGATCCACTGCAGTATCAAACCTTCATAAGAGGATTTGAACACAATATTGAAGAAAGGAATTAACAATGGTCAAGTCTCACTCTCAAACTAGTTCAAAGGCTAGAGGCACTACTGTAACACCTGCTGAGAAGAAAGTGGAGTCTGGAGTCTGGGAACAAAATGGAGAAGAACTCATTAGGAAGTTTGTTTGTTTTGTGGAGCTGGACATTCGTTAGATGTTTGCCTTCTTTTGGATAAAAGGACACAAGATGAAAAATTGTCTTTTTTGAAAGAGAACCGTATGTGCTTTGGATGTCTGTGCGTTGGGCATATGAGTAAAGATTGCAGAAAACGTTTAATATGTAGAGTATGCAATTATAGGCACCCCACGTTGTTGCATTTCTACCCCAAAGCAAAACAAAAGGGTTCGACTCAGGCCAATGGTGGCTTGGATTTGGCCAGAGAAGGCGCTGTGGTGTCTGTTCAGTCCAGTGGCTTGACTGGGGCCGGTAAGCAGGACTGTACGCTTTCTCTTTTGCCTGTTCAGGTGAAATCCAAAAGGGGACAAGAGATCTTGGTCACGTATGCTTTTCTGGATCTGGGAAGTACCGCCTCATTTTGTACAGAGCGACTCATGAACCGGCTCAATCTTACGGGAAAGAAGCTGGGGATCCTTCTTAGAACTATGGGACAGGAGAAAGTGGTGGACAGTTATAAGTTGTCAGACTTGGAAGTCGCCGGGTTGGATTCGGATAGCTTTTGTGACCTGCCTGAGATTTTTACTCAAAGGAGCATGCCTGTTCATAGAGGTAACATTCCACGCTCAAAAGACCTCCAAAGATGGCTGCACCTGAGACACATACAAATAGACAAATAACAAATCGATGCTGATGTGGACCTTCTGATCGGCACTAATGTCCCTCAAGCTCTGGAGCCGTGGGAAGTGGTTCGTGCAGTTAACGGGGGACCTTATGCAATTAAGACCATTCTGGGTTGGACTGTGAATGGCCCACTCCGAGGAGATTGTCGGATCAATGATCAGTGTTTGCAGCCCGACATCACAGTCAATCGGATCTCAGTGGCGAGGCTTGATGAGCTCTGGGAGAAACAGCTGAAGGTGGATTTTCCTGAAACTTTGCAGGATGAACAACCTGGTCTGTCAAGGGAGGACAAGCGCTTCATTGAGTCAGTCTCAGAGTCTGCCAAGCTTATTGATGGTCATTACAGTATTGATTTGCCGGTAAGACAAAGATACCTCAAAATGCCAAACAATAAGACAGTTGTAGAACAGCGTGCATTGAGTCTCAAAAGGCGTTTGAATAAAGATCTATCTTTTCGCTCCGATTACATCACTTTCATGTCCGAGATGCTGACTAATGGTTACGCAGAGAGAGTTCCGACTGAGCAGCTGGCCCGTTGTGATGGAAGGGTGTGGTATATACCCCATCATGGGGTGTATCATCCTAAAAAGAAAAAACTGCGGGTAGTCTTTGATTGTGGGGTCACGTTTCAGGGGACATCTTTGAACTCACAGCTTCTTCAAGGACCAGATCTAACAAATTTGTTAGTGGGAGTGTTCATGAGATTCCGCAAAGAACCTGTGGTGCTCATGGCAGATATTGAGGCCATGTTTCATCAGGTCAGGGTGCCGGCTGAAGACTCTGACTTGTTGAGATTCCTGTGGTGGCCTGATGGAGATTGCAGTCAGGAGCTAATGGAGTACAGAATGATGGTGCATCTGTTCGGTGCTACTTCCTCCCCTAGTTGTGCCTGTTTCGCCCTGAGGAAATGTGCTGAAGACAATCGAAAGTGCTTCAGTCCTATGGCAATTAACACTGTCCTGCACCATTTCTATGTCGATGATTGTTTGGTGTCTGTTGGCTCTGAAGAGGAAGTAGTATCTTTATGTCGAGAGCTTGGTGCCTTGTGTGTTAAAGGCGGTTTTAAGCTCACGAAATGGATTAGTAACCGACGCACTGTCCTCGCTACTATCCCTCAGGAGGAGCGGGCCAAAGAGGTGAAAGATCTGGATTTGGATAGTGATGCTTTGCCTGTAGAGCGTGCTTTGGGTGTACAGTGGTATGTCCAATCTGACTCATTCAAGTTTAAAATCACACTAAAATCCCACCCACTCACAAGAAGAGGAATCCTTTCCGTGACTAGTTCGATTTACGACCCTCTTGGTTTCTTGGCACCTGTTGTTTTGTCCGCCAAGAAAATCCTCCAAGACCTTTGCAGGAGACGTCTGGGATGGGATGATCCTTTGCCCTCTTCGGTTGCTGGAGAATGGAAGGCTTGGCTGAAAGACCTTCGTAACCTTGAAAATTGGAAGGTCAGTAGGTGCTTAAAACCTGTGGATTGTGGTCGTCTTGTTTCTGCTCAGCTCCACCACTTTGCAGACGCAAGTGAGGAAGGGTTTGGGACTGTGACTTACCTGTTGCTCCATGACGATAGCGGGCGAACTCACAGTGCATTCGTAATGGGAAAGGTGCGAGTAGCTCCTCTAAAACTTGTCACTATTCCCCGTATGGAGCTGACTGCCGCAGTGGTGGCTAGCAGGATGGACAAGTTGTGGAGGAAGGAGCTGCAAATGGATCTCCAAGAGTCAGTCCTTTGGACGGACAGCACTTCTGTTTTGAAATACATAAAAAACGAGACATCTAGATTTAAAATCTTCATAGAAAACAGAGTGTCTGAAATATTGAAAATGTCTAACGTATCCCAGTGGAGGTACGTGAATACGTCAACCAACCCTGCAGATCTAGCTTCCAGAGGTGTTAAAGTTCAGTCTTTGCTAAGGACTGGTGCATGGCTCTGTGGTCCTGACTTTCTTCTTAAGCCTGAGAGCAGGTGGCCCAAAAACCCTGAGACTCTGGAAGACCCTCTTGTTGTAGATCCGGAGGTCAAGGCTGTGGTGGTGAACGCTGCTCAAATTGAGCATGTCAGTCCAGTGGAGAAGCTCATTGATTACTTTTCCTCATGGTTCCGTCTTAAAGGGGCTGTTGGTTGGCTTCTCAAGTTTAAGACCTTGCTTTTGTCCCGGGTGCGACATCGCAAGTTGCTGAGAGAAACCCTTTCTGGATCGGACCTTTGTGCTGAGCAGCTGGAGAAAGAGCTACAGGTCCAGATGGAAGGAGTTAAGGCTCAAGTGCCAAGGGATGTTCTGTCCATGGAGGATATGGTTGCAGCGGAATTAGATATTATCCCCCCCCCCCCCACACCACACCTTTCCTCACAATCACAGAAGAACAGAAGAGAACCACAACACATCCTACCCCTCGTCTTCCACTTCATTTTGATTATGATTGCACATTTCCCATTAACTTATGCTGTCGTCAATAACTTCTGTATTGCACAATGCCCAATTGCATACTACCGTATCAAATATAACATAGGCAAATATATAAGAATATTGCACCAGTACCCTATCAGGCATTGCATATATATAGTTATAAATAACTATAACCATAACGGTCAGTACCTACCTTAACGTTGTACAGTCTATGGCCAAAGCCCACGATCTCCAGCAGAAGGCGCCTCACAAACGCCACTGTATCCTTCTTCTCCGCTCACTCCATCACGCCAAATATCAGCAGGTTGGATCAGGTCGGCTTTTGTTTCCCCAGGTAGTCCACCTTTGCTTCCAAAGCCGATATTCTTTTCTCCCTGCGATATATATTGTGATATGAAAAAAAAAAGATGACATAAATAGCTCTATTTAGAAATACTAAATCATTCTCAACTACTGGGGTGATTTTGTATGGGGAGTGCATCTCCATAGAAAATAAAAATGAAAAAGGAAATTTTCTTATGTGAACCATTCTTTGTTGAACTTTAATACTTTACAAACACAAAGCAAGTAAGCGTTGTGACTACTCTGCTGAAGTGATTTTGGAGAGGACATTAGGAAGAAATACACTGGTTGACTGACATGTATGGAGGATATATTTATTCATAATTCAAATTGAAAGTCCAAAGAGAAAACAACACAAGATCAAATTAAAAATATTATTTTACTACGCTACTAGGAAAAATCATGCCATAATTAAATTTAAAAAAGAAAAAGGAAACTGAAAAAGCAAAGTTGAAATGTAAAATGATAATTTGAAAATGTAAAGTGCAATGTAAAAAGTCAAATTTAAAATGGAAAGCTTAAATATAAATGCTTAAACTGAAATCTTTTATTGATTGAGAGAAACATCAAACATGAAACTCAAAATGTGAAATGGAAAAGCTTAAATGGAAATACTTAAATTAAAATCTCAAACAGAAAAAAAGAAATTATTTTATTTTAGTTTTGCACTTTATATTTTCAATTTTCATCTTTTGAATTTTACATTTGGAAATTTCCCTTGGACATTTTAAGATTCACCATTTCCATTGGCTTTTCATTTGGACTTGACAGATGTCAATGTAAATGAGGAGGCGTGGCCCAAAGGCTGGTGGGAGGGCACCTTATGGACAGCAGGGGGGCGCTGACTGCTGGGGAGCTCACTGTTGAGGAGCATCTGGCTGCAGCTTGGCCACCAGGCGGGCTTGGCCTCTTGTTTCACACAAGAGGGGGTTAGCTTCGCTTCAGAGCTCGAACCTCCTATGGCGCCATTTTGATGCTACAAAACGATCACCTCCCGTTAGCATCCCATTGACTGCCTTTCATTTTGACGTCACTTTGACAGCGAATAACTTTACATCTGAAGAGTTTAAAGACTTTATTTGTCCATTGTTTATTTCTAAAGAAACACGACAATGTATAAAAGGCTCCATTACCTTGTACCTCACGTTATGGCTCCGTAGCAGACGTTTTTATAAAAATAGGCTAACGATTGGGTCATAACCACGAGACTTACTGTCTCATAGTAGAGGAATTACCGTATAGTACAGGAGAAGCTCTCAGGCAGTTTGGACTTCCATTAGCTGTTTAAGTTTAATTACTAATGTTAACTATCATTTTAGTGATCAATAATTAGCCTGTGTCTATGTTATCTCCTTACATATACCTACGCTCTCCGTCTCTGCTAGATTGGGAATGATTGAGATTTCTCTTGGCACAGCTACCAGAAGACTTCCAACTTTCAGACAGGTTGCTCACGTCACATCTACGTCTTCAAGCTCAGTTGGAGGCTGCTCAGTAACGCTCAGACAGCACCGGAAAAGTGACTTCACTGGTCTCCGTCCAGAGACACGGGACCTGGTGATCCATTCTATACAGTCTATGGTTTCACATTAGATGATAGAAACTGATGATGTAGGCTCAACACAAACGACATTTCATGCAACAACAGTGAAGTTTTCATGTAGTTACTGTAATTGGGCCCGTGTACTTTTTCATTCGATTTCCGATTTTGAAACGATATCCAAATTTGAAAAATGGGTCAGTTTAAACCTTGTTAATATTGATGACAATGTGTTCAAATGGAAAACGAGCCATATTTCAGGAAATAAACTTGTCCATGATTTGAATTATGAATAAATATATCCTCCATAGACACCATTGTATTCATATAATACTGTCAATCCAGGCTAAAGTGAATGATATTAATAAATGCATGCATGTTGCTTCCTCTAAATTTCAGGTTGTGGTCGACTAGCGGGGCCTGCTTTGGTTGTTCGATCATTGATCGACATTGATTGTGACTGGTGGTTGGCTGTGCATGCAGAGCCTGCATGTCACACACTAGCAACAACACTAACACGCTGTGTATCCAAGAGCACTTCAATCAGTGTTAATTACATTATATCAGAAACAGACTTCTGTTCTGTAGATTAGTGTTACGTTTCCAGCGTCGCAGCTCCGAACCGTAACGTTAGTTGGGACAGACGCCTTGTTTCTTTAGGATAACTAGGTTAGCTTTAGCCTGGCTGGTAGCAGCTTTCTGTTGTGTGCCGGGAGACGTCGTGACAGTCACGTAAAAGGAGAACGGTGAAAGTTTACTTTTCTATCAAGCAGCAAAAAAGTTTTAGCGTCAACATCGCAACGTCCTGCATGTTATATGTGCTTTGTTAAAGTATAAAGCTAGTGCAGAAGTTGTAAACCATATTTTTTGCCAGAATGACTGTGCCAGCCTACTCGCATACGTCCTCCTCAGTTGACGCCATCTTGAATGTTTACAGCACTACTTTCTACCAACCAACTTTGAATGGATCAATACACCTGGTCGGTGACACGTCATAGCTGGGGGCGTGGCCTGTGGTGGAGTCACTGTGGGGGAGAACAATCCATTCCTCCTGACCGGATAACATAGCGTTTATTAATATTTACAGTCTTTGGTGGTGTGGACTACTCAAAACCACTTTTATTCAGATCCTTTACTTCAGTAAAAGTACTAATACCACACTGTAAAGATACTCTGTTACAAGTTAAGTCCTGCATTGAAAAGGTTACTTCAGTAAAAGTCTGTAAGTATCATCAGGAAAATGTAGCTAAAGTATTAAAAGTAAAGAACTCTCCTCCCATTGTAGAAAGTGTAAAGGATCCAACCAGTTGTGTGTTTAATAGTCTAATCATCTCAGCTGGACTTGTAGGCCGTTATATTGTTGGCTAGTTTACTTTAGAATACAACATCAGATTTTATAAACTACATGTGTTTTGTGTGCAGGAATCTTAATGTGTAAAGTAACTAGTAACTAGTTATAGTAACTAAAGCTGTAACAGATGAATGTAGTGGAGTAAAAAGTACAATATTTCTCTCTGAAATGTAGCGGAGTAGAAGTAGAAAGTGGCACACAAAGACTCAAGTAAAGTACAAGTACCTCAACATTTGGACTTAAGTACAGTACTGGAGTAAATGTACTTAGTTTACATTCCACCCCTGGCTTTGAACAGACAGGACTCAGCATTAAAAAGCACTAACTTTTTTAAGTTTATCTAAGTAATTGAAGGGGAAGTTGAGTCATACAGTAGCAGGTCTTTTCATACCATTTCCAGTATGCTGGAAACCAACAAATAAAGTAACAGAGTTCCACAACTGTTATATTTTATGTTGTTTAGTGCATTATGGTTACTTTTACTGAAGCCAATGGTCTGAAGACAGGACACAGCGATAGGATAAAAAAAAGAGCACTTTACCTAAACTTGGGTTGAATCTCATTTCTCTTATTTTTGATGCTCCTCTGTCCTCGGTAGAACCGGAAGTTGTTCTGTCCCTCCTTCGTGAAGGCTTTCTCAAAGCTCTTATTCCTGCCCCAAGGACCGAGGAGAGACCTCCAAGGAGCTATGGGTGCATCTCACGTGAGACGTAGGAAATCATGCGAGGAGAGAGGAAACAAGGAAGTGTGTTTAGAGGGATGAGACGTCCTTTCCTCTGAAGTGTCACATGAATCCGTCGGCTGGATGGGCGGATTTCAGCTGCACGGCTTCCGGGAAGGCTGCTCTCGTCCACTGTATCCTCGCTCATAGCTCCTCAGAGATCCCTCCTACATCCTGGATCATAGATCTTCGGAGATGCCTCCTCCATCCTCGGGGCAGGAATAAGAGCTTTGAGACGGCCCTTCAAGCAGGGCCAGAACAACTTCCGGTTCAACAGAGGAGCGAGATTCACCTAATGATCGAGGATGAAGGAGGGATCTCTGAGGAGCTATGAGCGAGGATACACTAAAGCAGCCTTCCAGAAAGTCGTGTAGCTGTGACGCTTCAGAGGAAATTACATATCATCCCTCTGAAAACACATTTCCTTGTTGCCTCTCTCCTCCCGTGATTTCCTCACGTCTTAGTCCCTCCCCCCGAGGAAGCACGGGAGGAGAGAGGCAACGAGGAAAAGGAGGCAAGTGGAGGAGCTGAGATCCATCGACTGTAGAAATAGCTTAAAACAGGCACCACAACATCATGTTCCACACAGGTTTATTCAATGAGATGCAACATTTCAAAAATGTTGCTCACACAAGGAGAAAAACAGATAATAATACAAATCTTACTGCATTTGTTATGGCACATGAAATGTCACTATATTCTCCGTTTTAGACCGAAACTAATGAGTGATGACGTGTGACCCCAGTGTTTTGTATGCTCTCCACTGTAAGCTAGCTGCGGTGCATTTACTGTTCTTGGATAAAAACGCAAAAACAAATAAAAAGCAACAGTGCATAGACGAACACTTATGGCTGAATCCTATCCAGATATCTGTACAGAAATGGGTTCGCTTACTATGTGCACAAACTTTATGTCAGAGGAAAACGGTTTTTCAACAAGCATTACACATCTTTGTGTAGGGTTTGCACATTTGCTGGATACATTTGGAAATTTTATTATTCTTTGTGAAAGCATTCACATCACACATTATACTAGAAAATGCACGGTTTATACAAAATAAATATTACTTTGTTACTGCTAAAAATACGATTTGAAAACATCTTCCCGTGTAAGAAAGTCGCAAAATAAAATCAAAAGCTATTACTCATGTGCTGTGGGTTACAGATTACATCAGTATAAAAGGAAAACAAGTTTAAAAAAAACAACAACATACATTTCATATACAATAACTTGTGTTAATCCTGCTCTTGGACTGCATCAATACAAATACTGTATAAAGAGTAAATGTGGGATTTAAGCCACAGGAAACCTGGAGAAAAAAATCATTATTACCACTGTTTTCAGGTACTTGAGTTGTAAATTTGGAATGTTAATGACAGTTCTTTTGGTTATATGCATGCAGGAAGACGAGAAAACAGAAATGTCCTCACTTAAGCGGATCTTTGTGGTAGTTCAGACATCATTTCTACGTACGATCACAGTGGTCTATCAAGCCACCAAGCCAAACAAGCTACAACGCAAGTTATCAGGCAATTGCGCACCTTCAATTTACGTCCACAAAAGTGTTTGCTTTGCCACTGACAGGCTCAGATTAATATTTTAAATGTCTGACAACATTATGGAAAGGATTTCTAAGGAGGTCGACCTTTCTGTTAAAGAGTAAGATCCTTTTTTGAAACATAAAAACATTCACGAAATTGCGTTCACTAAACCCACCAGACTCCATGTAAATAAACAGTCATTTGAATCATAAAACACACTTCATTCAAAGTCAACAGAAACAAAATAAAACTATAAAAAGCTGTTTTGGTCCGCTTTCCATTTTTCCAACCATCACAACTCTCATCACACAGTTTATGTGAAAATATGTTGCTCTACACACGCTAAAAGTGCTGTTAATTTAAATGGAGTCTAGTGGGTTAGCTAAAGTGCTCTCAGAGCTGTTTCTGCTTGAACAAAGAGGGTTTTAGACTTTTTAAAAAGGCCTATCTGTGTAAGGATCCTTTCCATAATGTGTGTCAGCGGCAAAAACAGAAATTGACGATGCACATTTGTCCCAGAGGGTTACATTGCAGCCCGAATATTAGCGGAATCGTTTCACTTTCATTAGCCATGTAAACAGCTTAGTGTGAATATCGTCTTTTTCGGAATAAGGGCAAAAAACTGAATATTATGTGCATGTAAACGTAGTCATTGTTTCTGAATCCCAACGCCTCTCAATAAAACTGGGCTTTACCAGCTAGCACCAAGCATGCTAATTTGATATCCATATCACCATTATAGCGACTATTAGCTGACGAGTCCCTAACAACAAATACATGAACCATTCACAGACAACAAAACTGCCCTTTAGGAAACACACTGTTGCCTATAAAAGGCCTGGACTTCCAATATGGCTGCCGGAAGGTGTGTTAAGGGCCGTCCACACCAAGAACGATAACTAGAAACAAATAGTTTTCAAAAATCGTTGCAACTCCAGCGGATGGCGGAGTCCACAACACAACTGTGACGGCAACGACAGTGGCGAACGATATCATTGGGATCACTTTCAGAGCGATTTAATGAATGACAGCCAATCAGAATCCATCTGAGTTTACAGCATGACACGGCGGAGAGAGACTGCGGAGAGATTTGTTGCACAGATTTGTCGTGACTTTCCACTCGGTAGGGGTCTGTTCTTCAGCGCTTTGTATTTTTGTATTTTTTAACATTAGTAATTTTGATGAATACAATTTATTATCTTTTCCCCCCCCCAATTTCAAATGATGTCCCCAAAAGGAAACTTTGTCAACATCTTTTTATCTAAAAAGATACATTTCTCTGTCTTGTTCATCTCATTTCAATGTTATTGCTGCAAAATGGGATTGTCAAGCAGACAGACTGACCAACACACATATATAATAATAGATCCATACTTGGCATCTGCGTATACATACAGTATTGCCACGGAAAATATCGCGATACTATGCTGTATTGATTTCTTCCCCCACCCCTAAGAAAAACGTGCTCTGGTTTATTGGCATTTCTTTAAACCAATCACAATCATCTTGGGCGGCGCTAAGTGCCGGACGGAGCCACGGTGCCTCTGCTAAACAGCCTCAGGAAGGAACTTGTTTTGGTGGAACATGTGTACGTTCAAAAGTAGTTTTAGTCGTGCGACAGAAAGCTCAGATTGGACAGATAGTCTAGCTAGCTGTCTGGATTTACCCTGCAGAGATCTGAGGAGCAGTTAACCATAGTCCTCACAAATCCACCGGAGGTTAGAACGCCAACACAAAGAAAGAGGAAGGTAACGGACATCCGGCCAGAAAAGAAGGACATCCGGCAGTTCTTCCGGCGGCACCGGAGCCATCCCGGAAGGAATCGTCGTCGATATTGACTATAGTTATGCTTACAGTCATCGATCTTGGTGTGGACGGCCCTTTGCTGTACGTCACCTGAGCTTAATTTAGGTCCAACATGTGGTATAATCCTGTGTAGCACCAACATAAACAAACATAAACTAATTATTCCTAAGGAAAAAAACGTATTTACAATAGATAGAAAAGTATGTGAGGACAAAAGCAAAAATTTGGGATTTCCCTTTGTCCAGTGTGTGTGTGTGTGCATGTGTGTGTGTGTGTGTGTGTGTCTATCTCTTGGCGTGGCCGACGTAGCTGTTCTCGATGCACAGCACGGCGTAGGAGTTGGAGCAGCTGCTTGAGCTCTGCTGGAGCAGGCTGCCGCTCTGCAGCGACGAAGCCATGCCGCTCAGCGCCCGCTCGCCCACGCGCCACATCTCGCAGTAGCTGTCAGCGTGCGCCTGCCCGCCGCCGGTCGACCCGTGCCACATCATCTTATCTGGCCTGGGGGGGGAACAGGAAGAGCGGCATGAATAGACTTTTTAACGCATACTTTTGTTTTTTTGTTTTTTTCCATTGTTAGTAGGGCTGGGCATTGTTTTTGATTCAACAATTCGGATTCAAATTCCGATTCTTCATTTCGATTCCGTTTCTTATCGATTCTCGATTCTGATTTTCTTAAGCCTTGTGCTGTCTACCCGTCGACCATACAACTTGTTGTTTTTCTGGGTTTAATAAAAATGAAAAAATTCTAAGTTTTGGTCGTCTTTTTAGACACTTTTGTCACTTTATGTTCCAAGCTTTTTTGTTACTTTGATTTTTTTGCTTCATTTTTTGGACATTTGACACATTTTTCAACGTTTGTCATTTTCCTTGCCATTTTTTTTGGACATTTTTCAAGTTTTTAATCACTTTTTTCAACGTTTTTATAAAAAAAAATTCAAATGCTATAAAATTGAATAAAACACCCTAATTCAATGAAAATAGTGAACTGATCGTTTGATCTGTGAAGAGCGCTGTAGGGAACCATCCACGTTTTTTGTTTGACAATTTTGTTGAGGTAAACCCCAAATGTCTGATATAGAAACTTCTTGAAAATGGGTCAAATTAGACCCGAGGAGAAGGTTGAGGGGTGGAGTTGAAACGGGTCACATGCTTATTTCACAGATAAGAGGAACATTTTACTTTGATATAATGGTGATAAAGAGTTTTTGGGCTTTTTCAACTTAAAATAAAGCCACACTAGAATGCCGCTTACTGTGCTCCGTGGCTGCAACACAACAAGCGCCTGCTGGAAGGTGGCCGCTACGGAAACCAAAAGTTAAATTTGGAATCGATGATCGGATTCGAAACAAAATTTCTTCCAAACGGTTCCAATAAAAAAAAAGATTCCATTGGAATAGTAACTTTTTAAACGATTCCAAGTTGGAACCGGTTCTCGATGCCCAATCCTAGTTGTTAGTCAGTCAGTTTTTAACTAAGTCTGTTATATATTCATCGGTCATTTGGCTCACCATGTGCTGTCACTGAGAACGTTTTTTCCATCAAAGGAGTAGATCGGCACGTTGTCCTTCATCCTGCCGCCACTGAAGATGGCTTCCCAGCTGTCGAACAGAACCTCGTCCTGACAAAGGTGAGACGACACAATCAGTACAACGATCAGTAGACATCGGTCTTTTAGGCACCAGTGCCGTATTAGCACCGGGGTTCGGTACCCAACCCCGGCTCTAAGTCCCCTATTCTCGGATAACTCAACTACCAACTGCCGCTGATACAATGGAGCTGTAGCCGGCTCTATCGACTACTTTTAACATGCTCCGTTCACGTGAACAGAAAATTGCGTTGCCTGGATCTTTTCACTGCAACCCTAGAGATTTATCAGCCTTACTTTAAGTAACAGGGACAGAAATTCATTTATTTCACACTACTATTATTGTTAAACTTTGCAATTAATCCGCAGTTCACATGTGTTCCGAACCGTGAGTGTTGATCCGTACGGACCACGGATCAACTATGGTTCTTAACACCACTATTGTCACCTAAATTCTAAGAGGCTGGTCAGCAGATTTTGTTGCCTTTGGACAGAGCCAGGCGAGCTGTTTCCCCCGTTTTCAGTATTTGTGCTAAGCTAAGCTAAGCAGCCGCTTGTTGTAGCTTCATATTTACCGTACAGACATGAGGTCTTTTAATCGGACTCTTTGCAAGAAAAGCCATTTACCAAAATGTCTAAACTGTTCCTTCAAATGGCTACCTTCAGGTTGACTATTGGGAAACGGTCTCTGTCGGCCCTGCGGACGATGCTGTGAAGATCCTGGAGTTTGGCGGACAGGAAGGCCCGGAAAGTTCCCTTCATCCCGATGGCCTGAGCCTGAGTGAAGCACTGGTAGTCTGCGCCACGGATGCCCCGCATCCCGCCCGTCTGAGGGACGTTCAGGGCGATCAGGTGGAGCTGGGGAAACACCAACACGCTCCGTATTAATATTTCATTTAAACTCTGGAGCAGAGATGTGAGTGCGATGGTTTAGAAGGGGTCTCTCCGGAAGTGTAAGACAGAGGACGGCCAATTACTTCATGTCCTGTGGTCCTGTGATAAGGTCCAGGAGTTTTGGACCGGGATACATGATAATTTATGTCTGCTGGCAGGGACCCAGGTTCCATTCAGCATGAGATTATTTGTTCTGGGAGATGGGTCGATCCTAAGCGGGATGGATAAGCATATAAGAAGCTGGGTCCAGACTAAAGCTTAGATCGAGCCTAAAAAAATCAAGCCTGACCCTACCCAAGCCCGTGCACGTTGTGTCCGAGCCCGGTCCGGCCCGACACATTAACTGTAATTATGAGCCAGAGCCCGATTTAAACCCGACAATTTTTGAATCCGTGGGCCGTTATAACTGACGTTCTCAACTACAATTCAGAGTTGTTTGAATAGTAATGGTTATTCAGAATGGAATGGAATAGTGTGGGTTGTTACAAGGCAGCAACATAATCAAAGCCCTGGAACCATAACGGAGACTTTCTTGTCTCGATCACCTAATTAATACCGTTCTTCGCCACGGTCTGCATGCCAACACGCTGGCCGACAACGCACCAGATATAGGAGAGACCATATCTGCTGCTAAAGGACTCGTGAGATATCGGAAACAATCTGGCCTGGTTGCGCAATTAAGGAAGACAGTGCTACAGAGGGGGGGAGGCACAATTTAGCACAGTTTACCTCATACTCAAGTCAGTGCAGGACATATAACCAGAGCTACGGGAGAAGCTAAAGAGGCATAGCTTTCTCCCCACCCAATTAGGCTAATAAAGTAATGATTAAAAAAAACACAAAAGCTTGATCAAGGGCCCGGCCCAAGGATAGTGGCCGGAAATATCAGCCTGACCCGGCCCACGGGCTCGGGCAGAGAATCTAAGCTCTAGTCCAGACTAGTTTAATGATAGCCAGACAGATTATTTTAAGAGGATGGAAGAATGAAGGGGTGCCGCCTTCAATCCAGGAGTGGGCTTGTGAGACGGCTAGGGTGGTAGCGTTTGAAAAGATGTCTTATAAACAGTTTGCCAGATTGGATGTCTACACTAGAACATGGGAAAAGTAGCTGAACTTTCTAGAGGGCTCCTAAGAAGCTTTGTGCTGGGGAGAGACGTGTATGATGGGCTTATGGGGTTGTCATTTATACATATGTTTGGTTTATTGTCTATTTTGTTACTATTTTGTCGAATGGTCTTGAATATTGTAGTTACCGTGTCATCTTTTCTTGATTTCTGTCTGGGTGGGTGGTGACGACGGAAGGTGGGGGGTTGTGTTCATGTTGCGTTGAGTTGAATGAAAGTTGTATGTTGTTAAAAAAATAAAATAAAAATTGTTAATCACAACAGCAAAAAAAGAAGAAGTGTCCTCTCTTACCGCGGGACCTGAGGTGTGATGGTGGACTGGAGTCTGGGGCACGGGAGGAGGTGGTCTTCGCTGAGGGGTGACTGGGTAGCGAGCGTCCGGGTATGCAGGGTGTTCCGGTGCCGTATGGACAGAATACCTACCGTCTGGTTGATTTACCCGTTCGGAGTAGCTTGGAAACCTGGGATCTGTGGGTGCTGGGAACCGAGGATCGGGCTGATACCGCGCGTCAGGTTGGTATCGGGGATCAGGGTGGGTTGGGTATCTGGGGTCAGGGCGTGACGGATGCCCAGAGCCCGGGTGGACCGGACTCTCAGGAGGCCTTTGGGAGCCGTGGCCGGAGCTGTCGGTGTTGGAGTGGTGGTCTGGGGAGTAGGGGATGACTGGTGGGGGCTCCACAGCTGCAACGTCATTACCCTGAAAATAATGTGCATGATATGTATGAAAACAGGGAACACTGTATGTTCTTAAAGGGGACCCTATTTTCCTGTGTTTTTGTGTGTAAGTGACTGATGGGAACAACAATCTTCAACATTGGTTTAGTATTAAGCGAGAACGCTGTGACCAGCAGCCGTGAACCGGGCTGCAATGTAACCCTATGGGGCAAATGTGCATCGTTAATTTCGTCCACTAAAAGCCACTCACAGGATCAGATTATTATTCTAAGTGTCTGACAACATCATGGTAAGGATCCCTACAGAGATAGACCTTTTTTAAAAGAGTTAAATCCTCTCTGTTTAACCAGAAACCGCTCTAAAGTCGCTATCGCTAAACCCACCAGACTCCATTTAAATAAACAGCGCTTTTAGCGTGTATAGAGCCAATATATTTTCACATGTAAATCTATAAACTATGTGTTTGCTTCAACCAAAACTAGAGTTGTGATGGTTGGAAAAGCGGAAAGACGACCCAAGACGGCTTTTCATACTTTTATTTTGTTTCTGTTGACTTTGAATGAAGTGTATTTTACGATGCTAAAATTACTGTTTATATACAAGGAGTCTGGTGACATCAGAGATTTCAAAGATTATTGTTCCCATCAGTCACTTAGAAAAAAAAAACATGGGAAAATAGGGTCCAGGTTGAACCAACAGAAGATAAAAAAAGAAAATAACACTCACATCCTCACTGGGTAAAGCAATGTAGTTGCCAAGCTGAATAAAAGGAGACAACAATTAGTATACGTGGAACTATTTTTATCTTGTCATTTATCATCATAACATCGCTGCGTATTTTACCTGGACTTGACGAATTCCATCTCGGACCCGTAAGTAGAGATCTGTTTGCTCAATGATGTACACCAGAGAGCCCTCAGGCTGTCTCCTAGCGATGGCTGCCATGGTGTCATAAGACCTAAACACCGTCACCTACGCACACAAAAACACTCAAAGTAAACCAAGCCAGGGGGGCTACTTTTGCCCTACAGCTAATATGACAGTGGCATTTGTATTCAGGAGTGGGGCTAGAAGGGGGAGGCTAAGGGTGGCACCGTCTCGGTTTTCTGCAGGTTTTTAAAGTGGAAGCATCTCTGTTTTCTCGTCTCATCTTTTTTCTTCTCTTGTGACGTTTTATTTAGCAGAATTACATTGTGTTGTTCTATCCTATCCAGTATTTCCTATATTTCTAAGCAGATCTTCTATGCTGTATTCTGAAAAAATGCCCCGATTATTGGTCCCTACTGTGCCACCCCATACTTTAAAAATATTGTTAGATAATGACGAAATAAAGACAAATCTGACGGGGAACAAGTTTTCTCACCCCTGATGACTGTCCAGGTAGTCCAGGCACTCCAGGTGGTCCCGGTGGTCCGGGAATATTGATAGCTGCCGTTCAAAAGACGGTCACATCACTGAAATCAGACATGATCTTGAATATGTGTGTGTGTGTGTGTGTGTGTGTGTTTATGATTATAACTCACTCTGTGTGCCCCTGTAACTTCCAGGTAAGGATGCTCCTGGAGGTCCAGGCGGCCCCGGTGGCCCAGGTTGCCCGTCGTAGCCTCTTCCTGGTTGACCAGGTGGCCCCTGGGGGCCGGGTGGCCCAACGATTGAGTCGCCTCTTGGGCCCTGATGGGACAAGGACAGAAAGATTTGGATTTCTTTGACCCTAAACTGACTCCGTAAAGTGTTATGTTTTTGACAATAGATGTTTCCATCCACTTGTCAATCAAATTATCTGAAGTTTCGCTATAAGCATTCATGTGAATAAAGCCGGCGAAAGTCTTGTTTCCATCCGACGGCTTTGAAGCGAATAAAAAAACCTGTGAGTAATGACGTCACGTGCTGTTTTGCGATCATGTTGGTACATCGGATAGATTTGAGACATTTTAACCCTTCTGTTGTCCTCGGGTGAAATTTGACCCGTTTTCAAAGTTTCCACATCAGAAATTTGGGTCTCTTTCAACCAAACTGCCCCAAAAATTACACGGATGGTTACATACAACGCTCATCGCATGGATCAGTTCACTACTTTCATTGAATTTGGGGTGTTTTATTCAACACCTATTCAAGTCCTTAACAGGCATGATCTAGAAAAGGCGATTCATGCTTTTATTAGTTCAAGGTTGGATTACTGTAATGCTCTCTATGTTGGTCTGAATCAGACCTCCATCTCACGACTTCAACTTGTACAAAATGCTGCTGCTCGCTTTTTAACTAACACATCTAGACGCGCACACATCACTCCCGTTCTCTACACCCTTCATTGGCTCCCTGTGCATTTTAGAATCGATTTTAAGATTTTATTGTTTGTTTTCAAGGCCTTAAACGGCCTGGCCCCGGAGTATTTGTCCGAGATCTTAACCCTGCGTGAGCACAACCGGTCCTTGCGGTCCTCAAATCAGCTGGTTTTAGAAGTCCCAAGGTCAAAGTACAAACGGGGGGGTGATCAGGCTTTTGCAGTTGCTGCCCCGAGACAAATTACCCCCTGAAATTCGGACGACTACAGATGTAGCTCTTTTTAGGTCTAAACTCAAGACTTATCTGTTTAGAAAGGCTTTTAATACATAGTAGTGGTGTGACAATTTCCTTCTCCTATTTATATGCAACCTCTTCTGACTTTATTGTTTCTATGTGTCATTCTTTTTATTGTATGATATGTTACATGATGTGTGTTTTAGTCTTGATTCTGATGTTAAGCACTTTGGATACCTGTTGGTTACTGTAAAGTGCTATATAAATAAATGTTGATTGATTGATTGATTGATTGATTGAATTTTTATAGCATTTGAACAAACTACGAAATCTCTCGCTTTCTAAACAGTATCCTGACTAAACTGTGACAGTCTGTGATTATCCAGTTGAGAATTAGCCGACTGGCTAACACTGGCGCATTTACAGAAATGTTGATTAATGTGCATTGTCCTAATCAAATAAACTTACAAAATCCACTAAATCGTAACTATTTATCAAAATAGTTCATCATTTCAGATTTTTTTAACAAAAAAAATGAGGTATAATTTCATATAAATGAGGTTTATTGATTATGAATTCCAAAAAAAGTGTAGAACTAGCAGTAATAAGTTGATGTTAGTGGTGAATACGGTGGTAGTGGAAAAAAAAGGGAATCTTGAAAAAACAAATTTAAATTTTTTACGTGGGAGTACAACAAGTTGCATGGTCAACGGGAAGACAACACAAGGGTTAATGTGTTTTCATTCATTATTTTTTCACTGAATCGCACAACATTCAAGCTACCATTTGCGAACAAAGTCTGCCCGCCAAAATGGATCGCGCCGTCTACCTACAAATGATGAATGTTGCACAAGTTGTAATAGTGCTTATGTGCAAGCGACATATCAAGCTATGATAAGACAACGGCGCTATCAAAACATCTCTATGGTGATGCAGATACATTATGGCATTTCTTAGATTTTTGCTATCTAAAATAGCCGTTATATTTCGCTCATAAATTTAAAGTCTGTCGTCTCCTTGTTCGTCCACTTGTATCTGTCTTTGTTTGACACCTGCCGTATCTGCAAAGAATCCGGATATGACCTAAAACTTCTTCTTCGTTTTGTGGCGGGTTGCGACCATAAAATGACCTAAGACGTGATCGCAACTCATTATTTATTCAGCAAGTACTGTTTCCATCAGCATCTATCGCACGAGCTGAATCAGATGAAAACAAACTTCGATATTTTTGAAAAACGTGTGGATGGAAACATGGTTAGTGTGATCTTACAGGAGGTCCAGGCGCTCCTGGGGCTCCGACTCCGCTCACTCCGTAGCGGGGATCGTAATATCCTCCGCCCGGTTCTCCTTTCTCTCCTTTGTAGCCCGGGCTGCCCGTTTCACCTTTCAACTCATTCTGGACACATTAAAGAAACATCCCAGACATTTCAACAAAAATCATACTAATGCTAATAGTAGAACTACAAACTACATTGAGTTGAGGCTTACCCTTAACGTGTAAATGTCAAAGGTTCTCCCTGCGCCTGGAACAGAAACAAAATGCCTTTGCTTTGAGTTTGTACACACTGAAAATATAAAAAATTTATTTTTCAGCTTCTTCGGCACACATGTGCACAGACAAAGTGGTGCTACCTTGGATTTCAAGTGTCCCTGGTAGTCCACGATCGCCTTTCTCTCCTTTAAGAGCTGTAAACGAGAAGCACAGCAACAATGTGTTACGTTAAGATGGGATAAAACTTTATTTGTACCGAGGGAAATTGTTAAAACCTTTAAAAAAGGAATAGTTCACGTGTCAAACTCCATTTGGGTTCATAAATAGATTTTGGCCTAGTTGTGCGCCAAACCAAGGAGACGGTTTGCAAGAACATACAGAAGTATGTTGGCTAAGACGGGGTAAAGTGAAATCGGCAGTTTTGTGAAAGAGAAAGAAAGAAGGGAAAGACGTCGCCGAGCTTGAGGATGAAAAGTGGTTATGTGTGACTTGGAAATGCACTCGGCACTGCTTTACCGTGAGAGAGATGCGTGACACTCAAAGCATAATTTGGCAGATTTACCGACTCTGAGACAAAGGCTACATTTATGTTGCTACTTTTTGGTTTAAAAAGGAATATCTTCTGCTACGTTTCCCCCTCTCATTCCCCCTGCTCTGGCATTTCCCCCTCTCATTCCCCCTGCTCTGGTGTTTCCGAGCCCCTAAACCGGAGACATTTGGAAACACTTCTGACCCGTTTTGGATTGGAATCTGCGGGGTTGTGTTGCAGTCTCAACGGCCGCAAACGGAGACCTTTGGCAACACCGACACTGACGCCAACGTTTCGCCGAATGACTAAGTGACGCGGTCTCGTTCACTGAGACTAAGCTACTGACGTTACCATGGCAAATACTCAGCAGTGGGCGGAGTCTCCACGCTGTCTCCTGTTTATGCCCAGTTTATACCAGAATGTTGATGAGATATGAGCTTTGAGCGTGTTAGATTAAACTACTACTGGAGATAAGAACACTTGTGTGCACCGAGATCACTTTGGGCTCAAAACGTAACGCTTAAAAACCAAAACGTAGCAATGTGAACGTGGCTTCAGAAGTTGACACACGCCCAGAGAGTTTGCAGCTTGTAGCTTTATGCTAAGCTAAACTAAGCTAACCGGCTGCTGGCTCCAGCTTCATATTTGAGTCAATATTCTCATCTAACTCTCTGTAAGAAAACAAATACCTGTCAAACTATTCCTTTTAACTTTTCTTTCACTCATGGTACTGTTGCTTCTAACTTGACATGACACAATTTGTTTGTGAATATATTGTAAATACTTTTAAATACTTTTTTTATTGTTATTTTTTTTATGGGGGGGGGGATCAGTCGATGTTGGAGTAGTTAGGCTTTGGGAATGCTGTGTGTTTGTGTGATTGTATTTTGTATTTTCTGTATATTTGTCTTAAGGACCCCCTCGGAAATCAGATGATTCATCTCAAGGGGTTATCCTAATAAATACTACAAAAAAAAAATACTATGAAGTGAATTTACCTTGGTAATATCTGGAGTCCAATCCCTGAAATGATAAAAACAAGGATTATCATCCAGAAGTAGTAACATTTAAGCAGTGTTTTCCCCACCATTAAATGGCTTTGGAGCAGCACCCGAGCAAGGCAACACCTTAGCCAAATTCATATACAAAAATCAATGTGAGCATCATAACTAACTGACGTTTCTCAGATCTAATGATTGTATTTGGACTTCTTTAGCAAGTTTGGTCTTTAAGCTTTTTGAGTGTAATTCATTTATCTGTCAACATTTTAGACACAGATATGATGATAATAATGCTACAAAATGATGGCAAATTACAAAGAATATCTATGTAAAACATAACATTTGTTTGAGGGAGGACCCGCCAAATACGTGCACCTGAGTCTTCCACAAACCGAGGGAAAACACTGATTTAAGTATCTTAAAAGCATGACTGAAAATGTCATCTACTAATCTAATTTCCCACCCAAACAGTCAACTTCAATTCATATTAAAATAAAGTATAAATAATCCATGTTTTAGAGAATTTCCCTGAATTAATCCAAGATTTTTTGTGCAGTTTTACATCTTATTTCAATGCATGAACATTTTGGTTTTTTTCATAAAGCTATAGTGCGTAGTTTCTGTCACCCCCATGAGGAATTCTAAGTAATGACAACAACACTGTCGGTGCGTCCACATGATCAGTGACCGACTGGTCATCCGGAATTTGGGCAAATGCCAGAAGGCCTCTATCGGCCACTACTGATAATTTGTCTTTGGTTAATTTTGATAAGTAAATTTTATCCTCCTCAATGCAGTTGCTAGTAGCCAAGGAGGACACGGAGGATTAAAAAAAAACATGATGGACTCTTCAGAAGAGGTCATTATCTTCACTCGAAACACAGAGAGTTGTGTGGAGCTGATGGTCTTAATTAGCTTTGTAGCAACTCATCTGGCAATGGCTTGAATGTAACGGACGTTCATTAATATCAAAAAGTTACGCACTACAGCTTTAACTGGACAGGCATTAGATAAGAAACCTATAAATAAATGAATCATATCTTTCCCAAAACATCCTAACTGAATTGGACACACAACTGCAAAAGCACTAAATGTTTTCGTGTCTGGACTCACTCCGAGTCTGTCGCTGGGAACAGAGGGTCCGGGAGGTCCAGGGGGGCCCGGTGGACCTGGAGGACCCTGGCACAAAGCAACAAATATTGGTTACTGCATGTGGATGGCCTGATCATAAAGCTGAGAAGCAAACCGGACTAATAATACTAATTGTATTTATATAGCACTTTTCAAGCATCACGCACAAGTGCTTTCCAGATCAAAAAGATTTACAGGATATGAATTAGGAATCAGAAACCCATGCAAGCCCCCCCGTCCGACCCCAAAATTAGAACAAGCAGCACTTCATAAAACAGTGAAAGATACAAGATGAAAGATACAATGTCAATAACAGAAACATGTATGGCATCGTATCTAAAAACACTAAAAGGATAATACAAATCAAGCATAATTTAAATACGTGACAGTGTGATTCAAATAAAACCATAAATAAATAGCAAAAAGAGGAAATATGCAGTGTTGTGAGAATGGAAGAGAAGACATACAGTAGTTTAGTGTAGGCCATCTTGTAAAAATTAGTTTTAGGAGCTAACTAACTGACTTACATTCAAGCTCTGGTGACTAGAGCTGTAACAATTCAGAATGTTCCGCACAATTAATTGCGGTTAACAATATAATAATAATATCTAATATCTCTTTCAGTCAATATTTATTTATTACTTTTTCAAACAAATTATAGTTTTGAATGAATCATAGGAGACATCTTTTGGTTATATATCTCTGTCATGTGACCCAGATAATGTAGTAACACAAATGCACAGCCTATGAAGTAAACAATACCTCTTTATTATCATAAAACGTATTTTCTTTCTTAGATGAACATAAAATTGACAATAGAAAATGTATCCTCATCACTGAAAAACAAATCATTGATCATTAACGAAAAACAGATGATTGGTTATCACTATTGGCAAAACTGTGTCAAAATAGTCACTGCTTCTGTACTTGCGTTTATTTCTAACCGTTTCCCCCCCTTTCGTCCTTTTAGTTGCTCTGAACGTGTATAGGGACGAGTGCCAACAGCAAACAAAAAGCATAGCTTTAGCTCAACGGTCCGACCAACACATAACTTATATAATTACAATTTGGCATGTCCAAACAAAATCAACAATTACCATCAACAGCATTGGCGACTTAGATTATGTTAGTAATTAACTGCGGTTGAACAAAGAAACTGTGATTATGTAAAGAAATATTGCAATTAGACAATTATGTAGTAACTGTTACAGGCCTACTGGTGACTTACGTTGAATGGAAAAATAAGACAACATGTGTGATACTCACAGGGTAACCATATCCAGATCCAGTGCCTGAGTCTCCCTTCTCTCCTCTGGCGCCGTTCAGCCCGGGTCGACCCTACAATAAAACACAACATTCAGACTCATGGATGGATGATAGATGGATGGATGATAGGTGGGTGGATGGATGGATGGATGGATGATAGATAGATATTTGGATGGATAGATGATAGATTGATGGATGGATGATAGGTGGATGGATGGATGGATGGATGGATGATAGATGGATGGATGGATGGATGGATGGATGATGGATGGATGGATGATAGATGGATGATGGAGAGATGATAGATAGATGGATGATGGATGGATGGATGATAGATGGATGATGGAGAGATGATAGATAGATGGATGATGGATGGATGGATGGATTGATGATAGATGGATGGATGATAGATAGATGGATGATGGATAGATGGATGGAAGGATGGATGGTTGATGAGATAGATGATAGATGGATGGATGGATAGATAGATAATGTTTATTGTCATTTTGACATAAAATATGAACAAGATTAAAGCCCATATGTGTGTAAATTAAACACATCTTACTTTAGGGACTCCTAGTGGTAGTGTGGACTTGTTTGCACCATTTTTAAAATCGAGACTCGATTTTAAAAAATGTAGCAGGAAATCTACTCACCGGTCTACCTGGAAACCCAATCTCTCCCTTATGGCCGGGGGGACCATGAGGACCCTGGAGAAAAAACATATTCATACAGGTTTATTATACTGAATTGATGCTGCTAGCTTCCTATAGCCTATGTTCTATCAGCAAAACACCCAAAATGTGGTAATTGAAAATATGGTACGCACTGGAGGTCCCACAGGGCCAGGGGGTCCACTATCGCCCTGGAAACGAATACACATGTACTGTAAACACTGACATTTTAGGCAAATAAGCATTTATTTAGACGCTTAAAGGGTAACTTAGTTTTTTTCCAACTTAGACCCTATTTTCCAGTTTTTGTGTGTAAGTGACTGATGGGAACAATAATCTTTGAACTTGGTCCAGTATTGAGCAAGAATGCTGCTATCAGCAGCCGCTAACCGGGCTGCAATGTAACCCTGTAGGGCAAATGTGCATCGTCAATTCGTCACCTAAAAGTTCTATTTTGCCACTGACAAGCTCAGATTATTATTCTAAGTGTCTGACAACATTATGGAAAGGATCCCTACAGAGATAGCTCTTTTTTTTAAAGAGTAAAATCATCTTTAACAAAAAACAGCTTAGAGTTTACTATCACCGAAACCCACCAGACTTCATTTAAATAAACTGCACATTTAGTGTGTATAGAGCCAACATATTTTCACATGTAAATCTGTAAACGATGTGTTTATTTCAACCAAAACTAGAGTTGTGATGGTTGGGAAAGTGGAAAGACGATCCAAAACTACTTTTCATAGTTTTATTTCGTTTCTGTCAACTTTCAATGAAGTGTATTTTACGATGCTAAAATTACTGTTTATTTACATTGAGTCTGGCGGGTTTAGCGAACACAATTCCGTGAATGTTTTTATGTTTAAAAAAAAGGATCTTGCTCTTTAACAGAAAGGTCGTACTCCTTAGAAATCCTTTCCATAATGTTGTCAGACACTTAGAATATTAATCTGAGCCTGTCAGCGGCAAAACGAGCACTTTTGTGGACGTAAATTGAAGGTGCGCAATAGCCCTATTAACTTACAATGCAGCTTGTTTCGCCGCTGCCAACTGCAGCGTTCCTGCTTAATACTGGACCAACGTCAGAGATTGTTGTTCTCATCAGTCACTTAAACACAAACACATAGGAAAACAGGGTTACCCTTTAAATACTTGGATCATAGAGAAAGCTAGAAAAATGGGTGAATGCATCCTCATGGCTCATTATCTGGTCATTCATAAAGGTTTTTACCGGCCGTCCTGCCAAACCACCGAGGTACTGGGGTCTCCCATCAGGCCCCAGGATGATACCAGGCTCTCCCTTCTCCCCCTGAAAAAAAAAAAAATGAGACATCCTAAATAGATAGCTAAAAGGAAAACAAATGAAGGGTCATTTTCTTAACATATACTAAGGGGGGGAGATGATTGGAAGAGAGAGGGAAAAAAAGAGAGATTTTGAGAATTTTTTGAATTTGAAAAACCTGTATAAACTGAACACCAAAGAACAATATTAACCCTTGTGTTGTCCTCGGGTCAAATTTGACCCGTTCTCAAATCTTACTTAAAGAGAAATATGGGTTTCTTTTTAACCAAATTACCCAAAACGTTAAGTACTTGATCACTACTTTCATTGAATTTTGGGTATTCAATTTTATTAGGTTTAGGGTATTCAAGGTTTAGGGTATTCAAAGCGTATTAGGTATAATTTACTAGAATACATATTCCAAAAAATAAGTGTAAAACTAGTGGTAATAAGTTGGTGTTAGTGAAAAATAGCATCAAAAACGTGACAAAAACATTGAAAAAAAAGTGCTTTAAAAAAGGGACAAAAACATTTGCCAAAAATATTTTTTTAAAAAGTGTTAATGTTGACCCAGAAGGACAACAAGTGCATGGTCAACTGGAAGACAACTATGCAAATTATTAACAATATACATAAGTAAAATAAATAGCCAAAGCTATGACACTGTTTTCTTTGTAACAAAATACTGTTGAAAAACAAACACAACTAAACTCCTGGAGATGATTCGAGCATGTTGAAAATTCTTCTTCAATCAAGTTCTCTTACATTTACAAAGTCAATTAAATGGCTACTGTTTCACAGTACTGTGCAGGGTCCAAAATTAACACTCGCCTGTCGCCAAATGTGGGGGCAGGCCGACACACAAACGCTGGCGCACACACCACCTTCTGTTTACGGATAGCTAGTGTTTAACTCAGGCTAATTAATTAGCTGGTGAGGTGCAATTTTTGGCAGCCAGCCTTCCAAAAGAAAGCACAGGAAACGGAGTCCCATTTCACCTGTCCGGGAGGCTTTGACACACTTTCCGCACTCTGTGTCTGCTGACAGCTGTAGGCTTGTACCGGTGTTGATGTTCTGTGCATTGTCGGACACATGCAGCCGCTTTCCCGAAACCGCTTGCGGGACTGACAAGTCCACAGCCCGCGGCATGTATGTCTGAGCCTGTCTCCAGCGCCTCCACCTGCAGGTTGTCAGCTGTGTGTCTGCCTGGTTTACTCTCGGACGGCCGATTTGACTCGCCAGTCCTCATCAATATACGGTAGTTGTATGTGTCACGTAGCTCTCCACACGCAGAGAAAAAAGAGGAGCTTAAAATGCAACTTGCGATGTGATCTTGTGATCTGGACGGGAAGGATAACTCTGGGAGTGGGAAAGGTTCGTGGATCTGATCGGATCGTCGCAATTTTTGTTTCGTAACGCATTTCGTTACAGCCCTAATTAAAATACATTCTTGTGAGAGTTACGACAAATCTATCTTTGCAGTGTACAATGCTGCACAGTCATTCAACGTGCATCTTTTAGTATGTGAAATACTATATTAACTAGAGAATGCAATTCCCGAAGAAACTGCGGTGTGAATGCTGAATACTGAAAGGCTGATGCTACCCAGAATGTATGAAAGAGGTGGAACGTTTTAAAGTTTGAATGGTGGTTCTCCGTGACAGCAGTTGAAAACGTATGAATTTGTGTCAAATTTGAAAATTCCATCCATTTATTTGAATGGGGAAAATGTCCCCCGAAAACGTTGAATATTTCGGAAAGTATGAAAGTTATGGGCATTTTATAAAGAAGCAGGAATGTCCTAATGATGCTGTACATTTTGATGTTTGAATGAAGTTTCTATGTTGAAAAATGTGGAAGGAGTTAATGTGCAAAAAAAGGGTATGGAAAAATAATAATAAATACGTAGAAGAACATAATTAATTCAATTGTGGATTTTCTTACTTTAGGTGCATATCCTGGAGGACCCGAGTCTCCCTTTTCTCCTTTTGGTCCGGAGGGCCCCTAAATGAAAACACATAACACCCTGACTTCCATCCTTTTTCTCATATCGACTGGACTTCTCCAATCTGTGTGATATCGATGCAGTGATACATACCGGGAATCCTGCTCGACCCGGAACACCACTTCCTCCCTAAAGAAGAGTGATGACACATGAAGAAAATGAGCAAAAACTCTGTAAACGTAAAGTAAAATAACTTTAGTTTAGAGAGGTTTATGGTGAGGTCAGTTAGGGGACCACTCACCTGCAACCCTTCGCTCCAATAAAGGTCATTATACTACAGCAAGACAAAGTTAGGTCCGTTAGTGTGGAGGCAAACAAACGGCTAAGCAGGCAGTGGCTGTTAGTGAATATGAGTAACTCAAGCTGAAATCTCAACAAGTGATTTAGGCTATGTTCACACTTGGCGTCTTTTTTATTAAGATGCCAGCATCTGTTTTACAATATAATCCTATAATCCAAAAAGGTCCTGAGCACTTTTATTTAAACGCCACCGCCAACGGTTTTTTTCTTCCTGCAGCTCAGAGCATTTTTTAGAAGCTGAAAAAAGTTCAATTTTGTTTTGTTGTAATTGAATGTATATGCACATCTTTTTTCTTTCTTTCTTTTCTTTCGGAGAAGTGTAGTGAAACTCCCCCCTATGTTCTAACTGATCCTACTTTTAATTTACAAAATCCTTGTGGTTTTCTTTTCTATCATTATTATTTTCTTTCTCTTTCTTATCCTTTGTACCAGGAACCTCTAAATCATATAACGAAAGAGAAAATATGTAAAAAAAAAAATCCTTTTGGAACCAAAACGCAGGCAGCTTCTTCTTCTTTTTTAACTGCAAAAGCGCCCTAGTCAACTTTTTCTCGTCAACAGAGATGCCAAGTGTGAACACGGCCGTAGGGATTAAATGACAAGCTGTCATGTGAGGGGTTAAGTTCTCAATCTCTATGGTAACGGCGGGACTGGACGTCTGACTCACATCGCTCGTCTGGTAGATGACTTGTCCTGGAGGTCCGGGAGGCCCTGGAGGTCCAGGTAGCACTCCGTCTCGCCCTGGCAGACCCTGCCATACAAATGGACATGAAATCATTCATAAGAAGAACAGAAGGACACACACTGACATAGTATATGTATCAGCACATATTGAGAAAACAAAAAAGTACTTTGGTTTGCGACACTAATGACCTCGATGGTACGCACATGGTAAACTTTACACCTGCTAACGTCAGCGTGTTAGCCCTGTCATTGGGAGTGTGTTAGCATGCTGGTGTAGCATTTAGCTCAAAGCACTGCTGCACTTCAGTAGATCAAACTTAGTGAGTTTTTGATATATACTATGTATGTAGGTTGTAAATGTTATTCTACACTTGTATATACATGTACATTATTCTACAGTCTAAGTATTTTTCTGGTATTTTGATCTTTTGTTATCTCATTTTTTTAATCTTATTTATAGTACCATCCATCCATCCATCCATCCATCCATCCATCCATCCATCCATCCAAACATCCAAACATCCATCCAAACATCCATCCAAACATCATTTTCATTACAGCTTAAAAAATATATTGACATATAAACAGTGTACATATTCTTTTATTTATTTTGCACATGACTCACCCTCTCTCCTTTCTCTCCTCTGTCTCCCCTTTCACCCTAAAAAGAACACAAAGAAAAGAAAAAAACGGAATATGATTAATGTGTCTAAACTACAGTAAAAAAGTCTCGTGGTGTTCGATTTACAAAAAAAATCCCAGAATTCATCTGGCCTCCCACCGGCTGTCCTGTGAGCCCGTCGAGACCGGGTATCCCGGGAGGTCCTCTTGGTCCCTCTGATCCTTTGTCTCCATGGTTACCGGGCAAACCTGGCCTACCCTAGAAAATCACAACACAACATTACTAATACTCATACTCTTACTCATACTGGAGCGGTTAAACTACATTAAACCTTCAGAAAAGTATGCCTGAATCTATCTTATTTTGTTTAGATACAACTTGATTGATTGATTTCAAGAGTATACCTCAATTAATAATAATAATAATAATAATAATAATAATAATAACAACAGCTTTTTATAGAGAGCCAATAAAGCCACTAATTGCTGACATTTTGAGAAATTAAAAGACACAAAGACATGCAAACTCTGCAGTATTACTTACAGGCAGCCCTGGCATACCAGCTGGACCCTGGAAGACAGAACACATGGAAACATGACGCAGGGCGTCTACTGTACAGACATGAGCTGTGTTCCAAACCGTTCCCTCATTCATTCACTCACTCACTATTCCCTATATAGTGTTTATTTTAGAGTGAACTATGTAGGGAACGACCAAAGCAGATTTCGGACACTACACAGAAATGTTGTAATCGTCGCTGCGTCAGGAGGCGGGCGAGCCCAGCATCACGTAAACAAATGGAAATTAAAATACTTCTAATACGTCCCTGAAACAAACCGAGCACTCAGGAGAATATTAAAGTAGGGGTGGGCGATATGGAGAAAATCAACTATCACGATATTCTTGACCAAATACCTCAATATCGATATTGCGGCGATATTCTAGGGTTGACAATTGGGGCTTTTAACAAAATATCTTCACACTTAGATTTTAGATAAATAATCATCAGTAATATGGATATAATGTCTAAGTGGGGAAAAGGCAAATAATAGAACAGCTAGAACAGTCTGGTAAGTTCAGAAAAGTACATCACTTTACTGTGATGCAGCCTTTAAAACCAGGAAAAGACAACACTTATGTCATATCACGATATGACGATATCCAAAATCTAAGACGATATCTAGTCTCATATCACGATATCGATATATTGCCCAGCCCTATATTAAAGGCTGTATATTATACATGTTGCATGTTCAATGTCCCCTGTTAAGAAGCGAAAGCCCCGCTCCATTTTTCCTTTTCAGTTTCCGCGGGTGCTGCTTCTTCTTCTTCTTCTCCTTTGGGAACGACCGCGTTGCATTGTGGTATACGGGAGTAAAATGTAGGCTACATCGTATTTTGCGCTCAAATTGGCTGTGCATTGTTGGTATTTTATAGTGGACTATATTCATATAGTGAATGAAATTAACCGCGGGGAATTCGAACACCACTACAAAATGGCGAACACACTAGTGAAGCTCAGCGTAAATTCTTTCAGGAAGACTTCTAATGACTTCAAACACCTCTCTCTCTTCCTAAAACTAATCAGCTGTTTAGAGGCGGTCACTTTTCAGAAAACCAACCAGAATTGGCCACGAAATTCATGAGTATGGGTGAGTGCATACCTGTGGTCCAGGTGGGCCACTGAGTCCAGACCAGCCGTTGTTCGTCTCGTAGCCATCCTGGTCACCGTGTAAGGAGAGAGGAGCAGAGGTCAGTGTTGTAGTCGAGACCACCTAAACCGAGACCAAGTCATCACCAAGAACCATCTCTTGTGTGTTGAGACTGAGACAAGACTGCGGTCACGTCCGAAATCTCCTCCTCTGCACTACAGACTCAACATTTACACTCTCGTTCAACGTACTTTTGTGTAAATAAACAGTAGTGTGTGGATCTTTTCGGACGCACTGAGCTGTTAACTTTCAACATCACTTCCTGAGAGCCTCCTCGCTGTTTGAAGCAAGGGAGTAAGAGAGCATCCGGAAAGCGTACCTCCTATGGGGAAATTCTAAGCTAACAAGCCGTCACCTGCCGTTAGCATCCCATTGACTCCCATTCATTTTGACGTCACTTTGACAGTGAATAACTTTACATCTGAAGCGTTTAAAGACTTTATTTGTCCATTGTTTATTTCTAAAGAAACACGAAAATGTATAAAAGGCTCCATTACCTTGTATCTCACGATTGCGTCGTGACCACGCGACTTACTGTCGCGTAGTAGAGGAATTACCGTATAGTACAGGAGAAGCTCTCAGGCAGTTTGGACTTACATTAGCTGTTTAAGTTTAATTACTAATGTTAACTAGTATTTTAGTTAGCAATAATTAGCCCGTGTCCATGTTATCTCCTTACATATACCTACGCTCTCCGTCTCTGCAAGATTGGGAATGATTGAGATTTCTCTTGGCACAAAGTACCCCTAGGGGAACACCGACCCCCATTTGAGAAACACTGTCTTACAGGACCCACTCTCTCTGTAGCAAGGTTTATAACCCCTCTAGCATGCAGACTAATCCTACTGAACTGGTGCCCATCCCTGGTGCTGCGTTCTAACCCCAACCCTAACCCATGCACCTGTGTGTGTGTGTGTGTGTGTGTGTGTGTGTGTGTGTTTACTCACATGACCAACGCCGTATGGTGGCCCCGGTGGCCCGGGGGGTCCAGGGGGTCCAACTGGTCCCATGGGACCTGGAAGCCCTGCCAGCCCGATCTGCCCCGATGTGCCCGGCAGTCCTAGATCACCCTGAGCACCCTGAGGCACAGGTAGACACTCCTGTTATCAGCAGGTAGTGAGATTACCCTAAACGCAACAGCAGCAGAATAAGCGAGGAACGGAGGACAAAAAGGTGACGTGCATGAAACATGTGCAGAGATAGAGACAGGGGTCAGGCAGGAGTCTTAACAACGACAAAAACAGATACAGTAAGATGTCACACTTGGAAAAAGTGAAAGTAACCGTAGTGGAAGAAGTATTCAGATCCTTTACTTCAGTAAAAGTACGAATACCACACTGTAAGAAAAACTCTGTTACAAGTAAAGGTCCTGCATTGAAAAGGTTACTTCAGTAAAAGTCTGTAAGTATCATCAGGGAAATGTAGTTAAAGTATTAAAACATTGTAGAAAGTGTAAAGGATCCAACCAGTTGTGTGTTTAATGGTCTGATCATCTCAGCTGGACTTGTAGCCGTTATATTGTTGGCTAGTTTACTTTAGAATCAAACATCTGATTTTATAAACTACATGTGTTTTGTGTGCAGGAATCTTAATGTGTAAAGTAACTAGTAACTAAAGCTGTAACAGATGAATGTAGTGGAGTAAAAAGTACAATATTTCTCTCTGAAATGTAGCGGAGTAGAAGTAGAAAGTGGCATGAAAAGAAAAGACTCAAGTACAGTACAAGTACCACACGTTGTACACGTACAGTACTGGAGTAAATGTACTTAGTTACTTTCCACCACTGGCAGTTGGTCATGAATGATTTTAGATTCCTCTGAAATCTCCAAAGAGATGGAAAAATATGAGAAAAGACTCATTCCGGGCTGAATATTGTGTCAGCTGTCCTCTACCTCTACGTATTCTGGCTTCTTAACACGATACAGACAGTTTGGATTTAAGACTTTATAACGCTTGACATGTGAGAATATTCTGCCTTGGAGACCAGTTTGTGTCCTTGAAAAACTTTTTGATGATTTTGTCAGAAAAAACCCAGAGATAGCAGCTCAGAATGAAACGTGTTTGGACAAATTTGCAGTTTCAACTTTTGTCACGAGTCATATCAATTTCTGTAAACGTGTAAAGTAACTAGTAACTAAAGCTGTCAGATGAGTAAAAAGTATAATATTTCTCTATGAAATGTAGCGGAGTAGAAGTCGAAAGTGGCATGAAAAGAAAAAGACTCAAGTAAAGTACAAGTACCTCAAACATTTGTACTCAAGTACCACACTGGAGTAAATGTACTTAGTTACAGCACTGGATAGTAAAGCACCTCTTGTCAGTGAAAGGTTTAGGAAATACAGCTTGGAGGATGTGGTTTCAGAAAGTGGAATCATTCACAGCTGGTTACAAACAAAGAGATGGAAACTGATAGAAAACGTTTGGGAAAGAGGAAGGAAATCCCCGAAGCAGAGAGCTCCCACACCCCTCCGGAGTACCTGCGACCCATTACACACCGTAGAGGATGGAGCAAAGTAAGAAAACAGGCCCGTGAAAAAGTTGGAGTCTTGCGAGTTTCGCTAGAGGAAGGCGACAAACAGGGAGGAGAGAATCTATGTGGATGCACCCGCCACAAATGTCCTCATTTTCATTTCAGTTCACTTAGTTTTTAAAGAAAAAGACACAGAAAAAGAAATCTGACTTAACTCACCTTTTCTCCAGCTGCACCTGGAAGACCAAGATCACCAGAGTCACCCTAGAGAGGGGAAAGACATTCAAAGAGAAAATGTGGTAACACTTTCAGAGTCTTCCTTGGGTTCATCGAAGACCTAGGTGCGCATATTTCGCCCAGGGGGTTAAGGGTCTTTCCTCAAGAAAATGTTTTTCAATAAATAAAAAAAAAATAGGGGCAGCAGCCGAGCCGTTTTTGGCAGCACCTAAGCTTGCAGGTGGCGCTAATCTGTATTGTCGCCCCAAATAATGAAAACCGGCAGCTGATTGGACGAACGCGTCACGTGGGTCTGGCTTCTCCTGAATTTCAAAGCCGGAGCATAATGGCGGCTCGTTTGGAATACGATCTCGTATTTTAGGAAAATAGTTCACCGAAACCTGTTTCTGAAAACATTTTAAGAGAGAAATAGGCCGTGCAGTTGCTGAATCGGTCTTCATTTCAAATTGACAACGGTCAGTTTAAAAGATTTTCGTCAGATTTTGAGAGGCGTTCGTCACGCTCATCCTGCTAGTCATTTCCGGGTTAGCACTCCACCAATCAGATTGGTCACTGAGTCCGACTGCCCGCTGGCCGATTCAACAAGTCAAATCGGCCCAAATGAAGGCCGACGGCTCCTCCTACCGACGACGGCACGGAACACACCGAACAGACTCGAGTCACCGACCTCGCCAGACTGACTGATGGCCGATAATCGGGTTGGTGTGTCAGGGCCTCTAGATGGATCGGGATGGAAAACAAAAGGAAACTGCCCGTTTTTATCTGGAACTTGTGAGAAATATTCAGCAATCTCGCATCAGTCTGTGCATTCTCACCTTCTCTCCTCTGAGTCCGGGTTGACCCGGTTTACCGGGAGGACCGGGGGGGCCCTGAAACGGCAGACAGGATAGGCACAATCAATCAGTGTTTAAGAACGTGTCACTGTTTTTTTGTAACACCGATTCATTTCCTG
The DNA here is from genome assembly GCF_008315115.2 of Sander lucioperca. Lineage (NCBI taxonomy): Eukaryota > Metazoa > Chordata > Actinopteri > Perciformes > Percidae > Sander > Sander lucioperca. Next base: position 1,199,426 of record NC_050196.1, on the reverse strand, counting down.
ACAATCATCTAATCGACTGAAAGACTCAACGTTTTTCCACTCTACGTCCTACGATGAAAACGGTGTCATACTACTCACCGGCAGACCGGGGGCTCCGTCCTGTCCTGGTGGTCCAGGGGGTCCGAACGCTACGGGACCGTCGGGTCCCAGAGCCACTGAGACCCCAGGGGGGCCAGGGGGGCCTGGGGGACCCGGAGGACCACGGGCACCCTGGGTAACAAACCACAAAGTCATTACGTTGTGTAAAAAAAGACCAAAACGCGCTTTAAGTCATTGAGTATGTTTACATGCACACCAATATTTCACGATTATTCCGAATATGACAATATTCGGAATTTGATACAAGACATGTAAACAACATATATCATCTGGATCTTCAGAATTTAGCATTTTCTGATTAAGACGTGTATATTTGGGGTTTTAGAGGCATTCATTGGACATCCAAACAGTTCGGTCAATCTACAAAGTGATTAATTGGCTAATCATTTATATTGTTGGCTAGTTTCATTTATAATAAAACATCAGGTTTTATAAACTACATGTGTTTTGTGTGCAGAAACTTAATGTGTAAAGTAACTAGTAACTAAAGCTGTAACAGATGAATGTAGTGGAGTAAAAAGTACAATATTTCTCTCTGAAATGTAGCGGAGTAGAAGTAGACCATCTCTTATTAATATAATTTAAATGATCATTATACGTACCTGGATTTTGTCCAGGTCTGGGAATCCCGAGCCCTCCATGTCAAAGAACGTCTAATCAACACATAATAAAAACACATGAAAAATTGAGACAATAACTGAAACTGAAAGAGAAGCGAGTCTGAAGTGTGTGGACGTACGGGCCGGTCCCCGGTGCCCGGTCCGGGCGGTCCTGGTAGGCCCGGGGGGCCTCTGGGTCCGGGTTGACCCTCTCCAACCTCCCCCTGCAAACATTCACACGTTATTAGAGCGGTAACAATCCCACAATCTGCTGTGCAATTAACTGTGTCCGAAATAATTGCGATTAACAATAACATTGTCTCTTCTAGTCAAACTTATAAAAATATTTATTCATGAATTTATTTTTCAAACAAATCAGGTTTTTTTTTTATGATTATTTTTTTGCCGTTTAGGCCTTTAAACGGCTTAAAAGGACTTAAAAGCGCTTAAAAGCGCTCTGTCTCTATGAAGTAAACCACGCCTCTGTATTATCATAAAACAAAAAGGCACCGCTAAAAGAAAGAACATTTACATTTTAAAGTGCCGTTTTCTGCTGATATTTTCTTTGAACTAAACACAGAAATCTCGGAATGTCTTTCGTGATATGTCGCAGCCTCTCCCGATGTGTTTATAGCGCCAGCTGATATCGAGATGACAATTACACACACAAAACAAAAACGATATGTTGTGCCTGCCCTGCAAGACACAACATAATCCATCCATCTTTATTCCACTCCAACCTTTTGGCCCTTAGCTCCAGCAGATCCTGTGTTTCCTGGTAACCCTCGTGGCCCAGCGGGACCCTGGGAAACGGGAGCAAAAAAAGAAAACAAAATGATTTTTTTATGAAATGATCTAGAAACGCCTATGACCTTATTATGTTTTTACAGAAACCTCCCATTGTCTTCAATACAAACAAAGATGCTTACAGCTTTTCCATCCTCTCCTGGATCGCCCTGAAAGATAAAGAGCAACCAGTGAGTGACATTCATATAGAACAGGAGTGGCGAAACCTGTGGCTCATGAGCCGCATGCGGCTCTTTGCCTGCTGCTGTGAGACTCTTACTGTGTGGCTGGGGGGCTGTGCTATCAGTGAAACATATCTCAGGTAAGTCAAAACGCAGTGGAATGCCAATAAATTTGCCAATAATGTTAAAATAACAAATAACGCAGCAGAGTTTTTGAGGACAGATCCTGCAACTTGAGAGGGGGAAAAAACGGCCACAGATCACCTTCCTAATTAACCCTTTCACTGCTCAATCAGACCGTTTGAAAGCCCCTTTAGTGACAAATGAGGCAGCGTCCCATTTGGAGATGATTGAACTGTCTGAGGATGACAGACTAAAATCTGTTGAGAGAAGGAACCACAGAGTTGTGAAAACAGTGTCCAGACTGAAAAGAGGGACATCTGGCTGAAAATGAGGGACATTTGGCGGAATTTCTGGCGGCACCGGAGCAATCCCGGAAGTGAAATGTCATGGATATAGACTAATTTGAGTACAGCCTGTTTAACATTGGAATATCTTGCGGAATTTCACAGGACTATCTGCCCAACAGATATCCCAATGTTAAACAGGCTGTACTCAAATTAGTCTATATCCATGACATTTCACTTCCGGGATTGCTCCGGTGCCGCCAGAAATTCCGCCAAATGTCCCTCATTTTCGGCCAGATGTCCCTCTTTTCTGCTGGATGTCCGTCCCCTTCCTCTTTCTTTTGTGTTGGCGTTCTAAACTCTGGTGGATTTCTGAGGACTATGGTTAACTGCTCCTCAGATCTCTGCAGGGTAAATCCAGACAGCTAGCTAGACTATCTGTCCAGTCGGAGCTTTCTCTCGCACGACTAAAACTACTTTTGAACGTACACATGTTCCACCAAGACAAGTATGAAGGTAAATATGGTGCAAAAAGGGAGAGCTTGTAGAATACAATGTGAGAACTTGCAGAACAAAAAATCTGAACTTGTATGTTAAAATTTGCACTTGTAAAAATTTTATTTGCACTTGTAAAAATAAAATTTGCACTTGTAAAAAATATTCACACACGTGTGATCTGAATTTGAAGTCATACAAAGAAAAAAAACATGAGAGCTTGTAAAAAAAATCTGAACTTGTAAGTTGAAATTTGCACTTGTAGAAAATGTTCACACACCTGTATTCTGAATGTGAAGTTACAGAAAAAATATTCACAAATGTGTAGATTGATATTTACATGAACACAATGACAGCTGCAAACTTATAATGCAACATTTACTCGTATACTTTTTTTTTTACTCTGGTTCATTTTCCATCACAACCACAACTCAGTGATTACAACCTCTGGAATCTGTCACTGCAACTTCACATATGTGCTCTCTCACATCACAAAGTGGCCAATCTGCACCTCGACTTTCACAACACTCTTGACGATACATTTGGTGCAAAACTAATTTGTACCTGTGGACTTAGGCTGTGGAGCTCTGAGCTAACAGAACGGGAAAAGCCTTCTTATATACAGTCTATGGGAAAATCAGGGTTTCTATCGCCAGATGATCACTGTTTCACTATCTTTATTATGACTATTATTGCCACCATTCACCACTCCCCCAACCGGTGCCGTCAGACACCGCCTACCAAGAGTCTGGGTCTGTCCGAGGTTTCTTCCTAACAAAAAAGGGAGTTTTTCCTCGCCACTGTCGCAATAGCTACTGCTAATGCTTGCTCTTGAGGCAACCACTGTAATAGTTGGGGCTTCGTAAACTACAGAGTTTGGTCTAGACCTACTCTATCTGTAAAGTGTCTCGAGATAACTCTTGTTATGATTTGATACTATAAATAAAATTGAATTGAAATTGAATTAGATGAGGGACAACTCTGTCTGGCTTATTTATGTAGCATGGAAACTTGGTGGAATAGCATGCTAGCGTTAGCTAACTAGCAGCCAGCCCGCTTCTAAATAAATACCTTTTAATTGTCTAAACATTTTTAACAGTCAAACTAAAACACTGGCGGTGAGCTCCAGGGCCTGCAGCCGCAGACGGACCGTCATCAGTGGGGATCGACCAGCGTAGCAACACTGCTTTTGCCAGAAAGCTTCGCTGCCGACCTCGACCTGCAGTCGGAGCTCCAGCGGGACACGGAGAGCCCCACATCCGGTAGCAGCGGCCCATCCCCCGGCCATTACCAGAGCTTGCTTTGCTGATGTTGTGCATCCCTGCTAAGAATTGCACCCGCTTGGGCAGAAACAATCATTTCTACAGAATTCATTGCTGCCGAAAATTGCATCTAGGTAGCAAGGAAATGCTACTACAGAGTCTGATAAAACATTGATGTCTCTAAACCTTCTAAAATCCTAATCATTATTGATGAACATGACAAAGAGATTTACTTTTGCCTAGTTTTTAAACAGTACTTTGCCTTATAAAATCATTGCATGCAATTCTCGGCAGGGATGCGAAACTTGGCACCTGTTACCCACTGATGACGGTCCGTCTGCGGCTGCAGGCCGTGGAGCTCACCGCCAGTGTTTTAGTTTGACTGTTAAAAATGTTTAGACAATTAAAAGGTATTTATTTAGAAGCGGGCTGGCTGCTAGTTAGCTAACGCTAGCATGCTATTCCACCAAGTTTCCATGCTACATAAATAAGCCAGACAGAGTTGTCCCTCATCTGGCGATAGAAACCCTGCTTTACCCGTTCTGTTAGCTCAGAGCTCCACAGCCTAAGTCCACAGGTACAAATTAGTTTTGCACCAAATGTATCGTCAAGAGTGTTGTGAAAGTCGAGGTGCAGATTGGCCACTTTGTGATGTGAGAGAGCACATATGTGAAGTTGCAGTGACAGATTCCAGAGGTTGTAATCACTGAGTTGTGGTTGTGATGGAAAATGAACCAGAGTAAAAAAAAAAGTATACGAGTAAATGTTGCATTATAAGTTTGCAGCTGTCATTGTGTTCATGTAAATATCAATCTACACATTTGTGAATATTTTTTCTGTAACTTCACATTCAGAATACAGGTGTGTGAACATTTTCTACAAGTGCAAATTTCAACTTACAAGTTCAGATTTTTTTTACAAGCTCTCATGTTTTTTTTTCTTTGTCTGACTTCAAATTCAGATCACATGTGTGTGAATATTTTTTACAAGTGCAAATTTTATTTTTACAAGTGCAAATTAAATTTTTACAAGTGCAAATTTTAACATACAAGTTCAGATTTTTTGTTCTGCAAGTTCTCACATTGTATTCTACAAGCTCTCCCTTTTTGCACCATATTTACCTTCATAGACAAGTTCCTTCCTGAGGCTATTTTGCACAGGCACCGTGGCTCTGTCCGGCGCTTAGCACCGCCCAAGACGATTGTGATTGGTTTAAAGAAATGCCAACAAACCAGAGCACGTTTTTCTCTCCCATCCAGGAATGCTGTGTGGACTAGTCAGACCTTCCTTGGCAGCACTGTGGAGGAAGGTCTGGCAATGCGAGACTAAGCTGAAGCTAATGTCAACGTTTGCATCAACCTATGTATTAGGTTAGTTATATTCCACCACTGGTGCTGTGTGTGTATGTGTGTGTGTATTTTCTGTATATTTGTCTTAAGGACCCCCTCGAAAAATTAGAGGATTCATCTCCAGGGGTTTATCCTTCTAATGAAAAATACTCTCTGTACTCACAGGTTCTCCATCGGTTCCTGCAGGTCCTGGGGCCCCGTCTGACCCCGGTGGTCCCGGCGGTCCGGGGGGTCCAGACACCTGCTGCACCACAGAGCCATCCCCGAGTCTAACCACCTCCGCTGCAGGACCGGGGGGACCGGGGAGCCCCGGAGGCCCCGGGGCCCCACGTTCTCCTTTATTGCCGGAGTATCCGAAGCCAGAACTACCCTGGTGAGGAGGAAATGGAGAAGAGATCTTCAGATAGGCCTGTAATGCCTGTAATGATCACATAATTGTCAAAATGAAAAAAGTGGCAAAAAAAAGTCAAAAAAATGTCAAATTGCGTAGAAAAAAACCTGTCAAAAAAAGCATTAAAACAACTTCATTAGCGTCGAAGAGAACGCTGAAAAAAATGCAGAAAAAAAACATCAAATGGCAGGAAAGAAAAACAGCCAAAAAGCATCAAACGGGGGCGCCTGGGTAGCTCAGTTGGTAGAGCGCGCGCCCACATGTAGAGGTCTATTTCTCAATGCAGAGGCCCAGGGTTCGAATCCGACCTGGGGAGATTTCCTGGATGTCTTCCCCCTCTCTCTCCCCTTTCATATCTAAGCTGTCCCAATGATTAAAGAGGGAAATGCCCAAAAAAGAAAAGAAAAATGAAAAAGTGTCGAAAAAATGCTGAAAAATCCGTCAAAAAGCATCAAACATGGGCGCCCGGGACGCGCAGTTGGTAGAGCGCGCACCCATATTCTCTATTTGGATAAAACTGGACCAAACGAGGTAGGTGTGAAAGCAACGTAGAAAAATCTAAAAGAATAAATTCTCCTGCAGTGTGAACAAGGTTAACGTACCTTTGCACCTTTTTCTCCCTGAAATAAAGAAAGAAAAGACCAATATGTAATGTATAAGTATTGTATGCAGCTGATGACACGATACGATACACAAAGGGATGTTTCTACCTTCTGTCCGCGTTCTCCGCCCTGAGAGGACGAACCGGAGGAAGCGGCACTGGAGCCTGAGTCTCCCTTCGGCCCTGCGGGGCCCGTGTCCCCCGCTGAGCCTTTCGCTCCTTTGTCGCCCTTCTCCCCTTTAGCGCCACCGGGACCTGAAGGACGCGTCACATATAAATAAATAAGGAAGAACTTGATTTTGGAGCCCAGCGTCGATACATCATGCAGAGGACGGTAATCAGCTCCACTTGCAAATGCATGCTCAAAACAAAAGCAAGAGTACACATACTGACCCCTGACCCCACATGTTATGCACTTAAAGGGTAACTTCGCTTTTTTTCAACCCTATTTTTCTATGTTTTTCTGTCTAAGTGACTGATGGGAACAACAATCTTTGACATTGGTCCAGGATTATGCGACATCGCTGCAGTTGGCAGTCAGCGAAAACAAGCTGCAATGTAAGTTAATTGGGCAATTGTGTACCTTCAGTTTACGTTTACAAAAGTGCTTGTTTGGTCACTGACAGGCTCAGATTAATATTCTAAGTGTCTGACAACATTATGGAAAGGATTTCTAAGGAGGAGGGGGAAACACCAGAGCAGGGGGAACGAGAGGGGGAAACGTCAGAGCAGGGAGAATGAGAGGGGGAAACGCCACAGCAGGGGGAATGAGAGGGGGAAACGTCAGAGCAGGGAGAATGAGAGGGGGAAACGCCACAGCAGGGGGAATGAGAGGGGGAAACGCCAGAGCAGGGGGGAACAAGGGGGGGAAACGCCACAGCAGGGGGAATGAGAGGGGGAAACGCCACAGCAGGGGGAATGAGAGGGGGAAACGCCACAGCAGGGGGAATGAGAGGGGGAAACGCCAGAGCAGGGGGCGGACTAGGAAAAAAATTCGGCCTAATTTCAGACAAGGTTATTTGCTTTATAATTGCAAAACCAGCCTCACATGAGATTATAGCAGCATGAGGCGCACTTACAGGCTTTCATAATTAAATAATACATACAATTCATAAAACCTTCAAATAAACTACCATGGCAACATCTTACATACATATTGCAGAAGAAAAAAGCAAAAGCAGAAGCCCAACGGAACCAGACGGGTGGCTCCAGGCTGCAGCCGTACAGTCTTGCATATTTTTTGTCAAACTCGTGTGAAACGCCAGCGATTTGGGCCGCCCAAATCGGCCCAAGAGTTCATCGGCCCTTCTGGGATTGGCCAGATTGCCAGTCCTATGCTCATGCACTCACCACCCCACTGATAAAACTGATATACATGTTTCAGTATACCTGATTATTGGTTGATTGAAATTGGCTTTAATTTAATTCTTAACCCTTGTGTTGTCTTCCCGTTGACCATGCAACTTTTTGGTTTTTCTTGGTCAAAATTTTAAACTTTTTTTTCTGTGTCTTTTTCGACACTTTAGTCACTTTTGATGTTTTTGTCGATTTCTTATGCGTTTTATTTGACATTTTTGTTTTTTTCTTTTATAAAAAAAAAAAATGTGAATGCTATAAAATTGAAGAAAACATCCAAATTCAATGAAAGTAGTGAACTGATCAATTATTTTACTTGTGAAGACCGTTGTATGGAACCACTTTTTTGTGACAATTTGGTTGAAAGAAACCCAAATTTGTGATATAGAAACTTTTTGAAAAATAGGTCAAATTTGACCCGAGGACAACAGGAGGGTTAATAAAATTAAAATCTTTTGTCGGGGAATTTGAGCGGGTTCATAAGATGTCGACCGACCTCCACCAACATGCTCACCGCCCCCGGTTTATCACATGACAGCCGGAGAGACACAGCGCTCATTCTATCCTGTGATAGGATGGCCACATGTTGATTAGGACATAATCCTAATCTGTCCTTTCTGCCGGGCGCGACCTGTTGCCCCCGGCGACCCACCTCTTGGGCCCGGCGATCCGGGCCGGCTGCTGTCCACCGACGGCTGCCGAAACCCGACGTCTACAGGCAACACAAACCAGCGGTGGAATGTAACTGAGTACATGTACTCCAGTACTGTCCTTCAGTCCAAATGTTGAGGTACTTGTACTTTACTTGAGTCTTTTTCTTTTCATGCCACTTTCTACTTCTACTCCGCTACATTTCAGAGAGAAATATTGTACTTTTTACTTCACTACATTCATCTGTTACAGCTTTAGTTACAAGTTACTTAGTGACAGAAAAGGATTTTCAAATATATTTTTAAGCCAAAAGTGAATTTCTTTTTTCCTTGCGAGCCACTTATTTAATACTCAAGTGACAGTTCAAAGAAACCATTCCTGCCCCTTCATCTAATACTTCATCACTGAGTGTACTTATATCTTTATAAATACTATTTTAGTGGGTTGTACATTTTTATTTGCCACTTGTATATCTGTTTTTTTACATTCTTTCCATTTGTATTTTTTTTTATCTTTATTTCTGAATAGCAGTTCTTATATTCTATCCTATTTATTATTTCTTCTGTATGTGCGCTGTGTGTCTTGTATTTTGCTGCTTTAGCAGTGAAATCTCCCAATTTGGGATTAATAAAGTCTATCTAATCGAATCTAATGCAAAACCAGATGAGCTTTACTTCTGTAACTATCCACCAGAGGGAGCTAAAGAGTTTCAGAGCTCACCAGCATGTTGCTTTAACTGTCGTGTCCCTGACACAGAACGTTCTCAAAAACATCTCACTTGGGCCTTTTAGACAATTTTGAAAATCTGGTTTTAAACTGGCAAAGTTCTACTTGTACTTGCTTTACTTAATTGTACTTTCTTTTGTATCGGTATTATCCTAATTTATCAAATGTTATTCATCAATTCTTCAATTCAGAAAGTTTGGAAGTTGTATTGTCTTTTTTATCTTTCTTATGATGGTGTATTCTTTTCTGCGCTGCTGTTTTGTTCTTGTCTTTGATCAATAATCTGGGGTTATGTATTAAGTCTAGTTTTGATTATTATTCGGTTTGATTTAACTGACAGATGAAACACAAACACTGGTAGGTGAAAGCAGGAAAAGAAAAAAATATGTATATGTGTATGCACGTGTGCATATATATGTGTGTGCGTATATATATATATATATATATGTGTGTGTGTGTGTGTGTGTGTGTGTGTGTGTGTGTGTGTGTGTGTGTGTGTGCGTGTGCATGTATATGTGTGTGTGTGTGTATATGTGTGTGTGTGTGTGTGCATGTGTATTTGCGTGTGCGTGCACATGTGTATGTGTATGTGTATGCGTGTGTGCGCATGTGTATTTGTGCGTGTATGTGTGCATGTGTATATGTGTGTGTGCATGTGTATATGTGTATGTGTGTGCGTGCGTGTGTGTGTATATGTGTGTGTGTATGCACGTGTGCATATATATGTGTGTGTGTATATATATATATATATATATATATATGTGTATTTGTGCGTGTATGTGTGCATGTGTATGCATGTGTGTGTGTGTGTGTGTGCATGCGTGCATGTGTGTGTATATGTGTGTGTGTGTGCATGTGTATTTGCGTGTGCGTGCACATGTGTATGTGTATGTGTATGCGTGTGTGCGCATGTGTATTTGTGCGTGTATGTGTGCATGTGTATATGTGTGTGTGCATGTGTATATGTGTATGTGTTTGCGTGCGTGTGTGTGTATATGTGTGTGTGTGTGTGTGTGTGTGTGTGTGTGCATGTGTATTTGCGTGTGCGTGTATGTGCACATGTGTATATGTGTATGTGTATGCGTGTGTGTGTGTGTGCGCATGTGTATTTGTGTTTGTGCGTGTATGTGTGCATGTGTATATGTGTGTGTGTGTGTGTGTGCATGTGTATATGTGTATGCATGTGTGTGTATATATGTGTGTGTGTTTGTGTATATGTGTGTGTGTGTGTGTGTGTGTGTGTGTGTGTGTGTGTGCGTGTATGTGTGTGTGTGTGTGTGTGTGTGTGTGTGTATATATGTGTGTGTATGTGTATGCACGAATGATCGCGAGCGGCAGATAGCCGTGGTAGTACCGTGTTTTCTCTCTCTCATAATATTGGAATATTCAAATGTCCTGTTTCTTTCTACCGTTCCGATATTTGAGTTTAGAATATTCGTTGACAGCCCTGCTCCACTGACGGCGCCGCTGAGGAGCCTTTACCTGTTTCTTTGAGTCTGGTTCCGGTTGAGGATATCAGAGGGGGTTCAGGTACCGGCCGGGGGGGGGCAGCTGTGGTCTGCAAAACAGAATGCGACAGTTTGAAACTATCTGCAGCCAACCACCATCCCTGCCACTGTCAGCATACATTCCCACACTTTAATACCGTAACGGCACTGTAGCGGCCCTTTCTACCAATATATAGTCTAGTTGTGACGTCACAACCGTACAGGAAGTCCTGACAGCTCGGTTGAGATCTCCACCTAGATAAGTGGGGGAATGTAAAGCATCAAACACTTCATTTCCTGCATTCTGGTGGGTTTTTTTGCAACAATTTGTGCCTTTTTTGCATGCAAATATATCTTTATTCATGTAACTATTATTATTATATAAGTGGGTGAGTGGCCAAAGTGAGGATGACCCCACTTATCTGACCTGCTGATAAGTGGGGTCATCCTCACTTTGGCCACTGACCCACTTCTCTACACATTACATACCTATCATTCCAATATGCATCTTGCACACTACTTTGCACTATTACTTTTTGCACTTTACATCCCACTCCATGTGTACTTGTCTTGATGGTATGTCTTATTTGTATATTTGTATTTTTGCTTTTATGCTGATATGTGCCTATATGTATATTGTTGTCTCTATTGTACAGTATGTGTCTATATTACTATTTGTCTACTGAATGTTTACTACTACATGTAGTTTGGCGGTGCAAAAATGAAAAGACCAACCTTCACAGTGTGTCCCGTTTGTCTCCTGTCGCCGTCGCCGCTGCCAAAGTCACCAGACGCCTGCGAGACGGAGAGATTTTTTTCACACAAAAAACATTTCAGACACTTTGACTGAAATATTGAAAAAAAAACCAGAATACTCACAGCGTCAGAGTCGTCCTCGTCGTCACACAAATGCTCGGCCGCCCGAGGGTTCCCCACCACTCTCAGATCTGCAATCTCACCCTGAAAACACACACACACATACTAGGGTTGCACGATATTGACAAAATGTGATATTGCAATATCGATTATGAATATTGCGATATCTATATTAATTGAGATATTTTTAAACGTATGTAAAATTACAAAAGTTACGGGAAAACGCATCAAAATAGATTCATAACTAATTAAACAAGTTTTCTTACAACACAAGGCTTATTTCAACTGACGGTCATATTGGACTGGTCCAACATGAATAAATAAATAAAGACCATGTCTACAGGACAGGACATGTTCTACTGGTTGGACAGTATAAAATATATAAATAAGGACCATGTCTACAGAACAGGACATGTTCTACTGGTTGGACAGTATAAAATATATAAATAAAGACCATGTCTACAGGACAGGACATGTTCTACTGGTTGGACAGTATAAAATATATAAATAAGGACCATGTCTACAGGACAGGACACGTTCTACTGATTGGACAGTATATAAATAAAGAGAACAGGACACAACTTTTCTTTCTCTTCTCTGATTCGTTCCGTTTTGTTGTCTCTGTTTCTTCACTCACACTGTCACTCTGTCGAAATATGCACACATATGGTACGCTCCATAGGGTTTGTCACGTAGTGGCCTCGTGCACTAACGTGCGAGTGGCGCGGTAACCACGGTAACTGGCCAATGACACAGGATAATCATAGCGTTTCAAGCTCGAAATCAAACACAACTGAGCCACACAGCCAACGGACGGGACGCGGCGCTCCACAAAATAAACTAAATATTGCATACCTATCGCAACACTTTCGATACAATATTGCGCAACATGATATCGCGATAACGATACTCGAAATATATCATGCACCCCTAATACATACTGAATGCTAATATTTCACCCTGACTCATTGTTTGCAATCACCAGCGGTGGAAGAAGTATTCAGATCCTTTACTTCAGTAAAAGTACTAACACCACATTGTAAAAATACTCTGTTACAAGTAAAAGTCCTGTGTTGAAAATGTTACTTCAGTAAAAGTCTGTAAGTATCATCAGGAAAATGTAGTTAAAGTATTAAAACATTTCAGAAAGTGTAAAGGATCCAACCAGTTGTGTGTTTAATGGTCTAATCATCTCAGCTGGACTTGTAGCCGTTATATTGTTGGCTAGTTTACTTTAGAATAAAACATCAGATTTTATAAACTACATGTGTTTTGTGTGCAGGAATCTTAATGTGTTAACTAATGCAATTCTAGGTCCAATGTTGTTAAAATGCACCAGCGTCTTAAATGGTTGAGTGTTGAAAAAAGACTATTAGCCAATGTGCTTACTTTGTTGCACTCTGTTATTCAGACTCAGACACCATCATTTATTTTTCATAACATAACTTACAGTTCAGATATCCACACTTATTTAACAACAGGAGCCAGTAGGGGGCAGATGATTTCACCTTTACCAAAATCCAATAACCTGAACAAAACTTTCAGCAAGTTCTTTGTGGAATAATATCCCAAGTAACATTTGTTTTATCACAGGAAAGGTACATTTAAAAAAGATTCTTATTTTATTTTTATTTTCTTTAAAATATAATTTTTCTTTTTTTTTTTATCTTATTGTGTGGTTAAAATAGTTGCTTGGTTTGCTATTGTTTTTATTTAATTTTAATTTTTTTTAATTTATTTATGTCTTTTTTGTTATTTAGTTCTGTAAGCAGATATTGTTGTATTCATTTTCTTTTCTTTTATTTCTTTTCTGTATATGTCATGAAATGTTTTAAAATTGTCTGATTAAATGTTGTTTTGGACCCCAGGAAGACTAGCTGGTCTTCTAGGCGTCAGCTAATGGGAATCCTTATAATAAATACAAAAACAAAATACACAATTATGCTGTGAGGTACCACAGGGAGATATTAATAACTACCATTTTTTTCAACCTGGATTTTCCTATGTTTTTGTGTCTAAGTGACTGATGGGAACAATCTTTGGCATTAGTCCAGTATTAAGCAAGATCGCTGCAGAAATAAAATCATAGTTTACCGATTTACCTGTGAAAATATGTTGGCTCTATACACACTAAAAGTATTGTTTTTTTAAATGGAGTCTGGTGGGTTTAGCGCTAGCGACCTCAGAGCTGTTTCTGGTTAAACAGAAAGGTCTTAAAGAGGTTTTAAAAAGGTCTATCTCTGTAGGGATCCTTTCCATAATGTTGACAGACACTTAGAATAATAATCTGAGCCTGTCAGCAAGAAATAAAGCACTTTTAGTGGACCAAACTGACAATGCACATTTGCCCCATAGGTCTGTAGGGTTACATTACAGATTGTTATTGTTAAAAATGGTAGATACCCTTTAAAGAGGGATCAGACCCAACAAAGAGGTCAAACAACCACACACACACACACACACACACACACACACACACACACTGACATAGAGAGAGACACACACACACACACACACACAGACACTGACATAGAGAGAGAGACACACACACAGACACATGCGCACGTGTGCACGCACACACACACACACACACACACACACACACACACACACACACACAGTGCATGGCACTATCTTTGTGGGGACCCGTCATTGACATAATGCATTCCCTAGCCCCTAGCCCCTTACCCTAACCTTAACCATCACAACTAAATGCCTAACCTTAACCCTTACCCTCACCCTAACCATAACCTAATTCTAACCCTAATCCTACAACCAAGTCTTAACCCTCAAACAGCCCTTTAAACTTGTGGGGTCCAGCATTTTGGCCCCACAAAGCTGTCCGGACCCCACAAGTATACTGGACTCCCGGTCTTTGGACCCCACGAATATAGTTAAACAAGAACACACACACACACACACACACACACACACACACACACACACACACACACACACACACACACACACACACACACACACACACACACACCTGCTCTGTTAGCACACAGTAAATTACTCTTGACTTTTCCACGTCCCGTGGGTGACATTTGGAGCAGTTTTTCATTCATTTCTGACAGAAATGTGATGAGCAAACATCTCTTCAGCACTTGAGCATTTCCTCTGCTGGTACCCCAGAGTTTATAGCCAGAAAAAAGAAATGGACTCATCTTCCAAATGCTAGTGTGTCAAATAGGTGCATCTCTAAAACACAGATGTTATAGTCTGTAAAAGTGATTATTTTGTTCACCAGTTACACAGCAGACATGTACTTTTACTCATTAAAGACAATGCTTCAGTTATATAATGTACTCTAGTGTCTGTTTGTATGTCAGTAAAAGAATATTTTTATATACAAGGATATTTTTCTTCATCATATTCATAGTCAAATATGTTTCAAACCTGCACCTCTAAAGTCTGTATTTAAAGTTTAATGATAACTTCTCCAAATGCAGATGAAAAGTGCAGCCTTCTTTTGTCCAAATTTAGAAGACAAAAAAACGTCAATAGTGTCAGTTCTACAGTACTGTACTTAAAGTGCTCATATTATGCTTTTTGGCTTTTTCCCTTTCCTTTATTGTGTTATATATCTTTTTTGTGCATGTTATAGGTTTACAAAGTGAAAAAGCCCAAAGTCCCCCCCCCCAAAGGGACTTAACCATCTCCAACAGAAAACACTGTTCACAAACTGCTCCAAACAGCTCTATTGTAGTCCAGCCTTTACTTCAGAGACAAACGTGGTCACTTTGGAACACACGTTATAATGCTCGCCTAGCTGCTAGCATGGCACTCCCTCATACTCTGCTTCTGACTGGTTAGTAGTCCTTACCTAGGTACTGTCAGGGCACGCCCTCATACTCTGCTTCTGACTGGCTAGTAGTCCTTACCTAGCTACTGAGCATGTGCGACTCCCAACAAAGATGGAACAGAAGTGAGATGTCTCACTCTGTAGCTCAGAGAGCTCAACACAAAGGGTGAAAAGAGGAGCTGCAGCAATGTGCAGTACAACAAACATATGGTGGTTTTTGAAAATTAAACCATGTAAACCTATTCTGGTACAACCTCAAAATACAATTATGAACCTGAAAATGAGCATAATATGAGCACTTTAAGTAATATTTTCAATGCAGGACATTTACTTGTAACAGAGTATTTTTTTTACAGTGTGGTATTAGTACTTTTACTGAAGTAAAGGATCTGATTACTTCTTCCACCAGTGGTCCGTTTACAGGTTTAACACCACATTTGGTGTTATTCTAACATTACCTGGAACTTGTCGGTGTCGGCTCCTCCTGCTTGACCCACAAAGATCCCGGCGCCCGCGTCAAGCTCCATGGGATCCGGCGAACGCTCAAACTTCACCACCTGCGGCTCCGAGTCGCAGCCCAGGTAGAACGTCACCTGCTCCTCGAAGATGGCGAGCGAGAAGCGACTCCAGGTGTCCACCAGGCTCGGCACCTGGAAGCTGGCCGCCAGGTACGAAGCCTCCGAGTCGGGCTCGGTGTAGAAGAACTGCACCGCCTGGCGGCCGGACCGCACCGCGCTGAGCTTGACGCCGATGTACATGAGCCTCTGGGGCCCATCTGTGATGGAGAAGAGGACGGCGGCGGCGGGAGTGGAAGGCTTGATGTGGAAGAGGAGAGAGAAGTGGCGGTGGAAAGGGTTGGGGACGTGGGCCAGGGCCGGCTGGCCCGACACCGCCGCGCGGGTGAAGACGTAGGCCGTTTCGCCGCCCGGCCCGTAGCTCCGGCCGATCTCATCCGGCGGCGGGTCTCCGACTAGCTGGAGCAAAGAGATGCCTGCAGGAAAGGGAGGAACAGGACATTCAGAGTCAGTTAACCCTTGTAATGTCCTCGGGTCAAATTTGACCCGTTTTTATAATTTTTCTATTTCAGAAATATGGGTTTCTTTCAACCATATTGCCCAAAAATAACATGGATGCATGCATGTACGTTGTATAGATACAACATTCTTCGCAGGTCAAATTAACGATTACTTCCATTTATTCAATTTTATAGCAATTGAAAAAAATGTTTTTAAATGGTTTCAAAACTTCAAAACTTTGACATAAAGCAGTCTGTGATCCACTCAACATGCTCTGATCTTAAAAATTTGTCAAAATCATTCATCATTTCTGCTCCTTTTTAACTCAAAAATTAGGTATGATGTCATAAATTAGGTCAATCACCATGTATATATATAAAAAAAAAGTGCTATGGTGCTGGAGTGTCTGGATGAGGGGCCCCGTTTGGAAATAACTCTTGGATAACAAAGTAGCCAGAAGGCTAACGGTCAAAGCCGCTTTCACACATGCACCGCAAACCAGAAATTAGATCAAGCTAATTAAATAGCTTAAATCAAGCTTTTATTTTTGATCTAAAGTGGACCTATTATGCTTTTCCATATGTCTTGTCATATCTACAATGTTATTATGTTGGATTTTGTCAAACGTGGCCAAAGCTTCAAGTAATGATGTGAATGTATTTCAGAGAAATTCCCGTGAGCTAAGTGCTAGTGTCACGTAACACTTAGCCGGCCGTCTATGGGACATGGGATTGGTCATCTGCTCCAGTCTTTTTTTTTAAGTTACTGTGGTGCTGCCAAATTCTGTCAGTGTCCACTGCTAACTGTAATAGCTACATGCCATCGGCAGTAAATAATATCATCTGGGCGGCCAATGTTGGCTCATTTCTCCCAAATTTGTTGCCTTTTTTCATCAGTACACAGTTACGTGGCTGCTGTTTGGTAAATCTATCGCTGGTCAGGGGGTACTTGGCTTAAAAACACAATACAAATGGGGTATATTATTGAAAAAAGTAGAGGTGCAATGATGAATCGATTAGTTGTCAACTATTAAATTAATCGCCAACTATTTTGATAATCGATTAATCGTTTGAGTCATTTTTTTATTAAAAAAAAATACGATTTCTCTGATTCCAGCTTGTTAAATGTGAATATCTTCTAGTTTCTTCTCTCCTTTGTGACAGTAAACTGAATATCTTTGAGTTTTGGACAGAACAAGACATTTGAGGACGTCATCTTAGGCTTTGGGAAACACCGATCCACATTTTTCACCATGTTTTGACATTTTTATAGATCAAACAACTAATCGATTAATCGAGAAAATAATCGACAGATTAATCGACTATGAAAATAATCGTTAGTTGCAGCCTTAGAAAAAAGTTTGAGAACCATTGGGTTAGGGTGTGTTAAAACTTGGTAAAACGCAAAAGGTTTTTCACTGCAGGAAGAACAACAAGTTAGGAGAGTGCTGTAAATAAGTCAGCGACTGGACTGACCGGCCCGAGTGGCTCTGGAACATCAGACACTAAACCACGCTGAGCCTCTGGGTCAAACTGCAGACCACGGGGCAATGACCGCCGGGCCTGTCGGATGGCTGAACACTGGCTGAAATCAATCTGCTTTCTTAGAAATAAAGCTGAACAAGTCCAAATGTTTGCTGTACAATTAAGTGTCTTTTTTGAGGGGGTTTTTTTTGGACAATTTTTCAATGTCTTTGTAGCCTTTCTGGGGGGTTTTTCCCCGCGTTTTTGTGTCTTCTTTCGGAGTTTTTGTTGCCTTTTTTGAGGGTTTTTTTCCAGATTTTTCTGACATTTGTCGCCTTTTGACGTTGACAATTTTTCCGAGGTTTTTGTCTCATATTTTTCAAGTTTTCTTTTCTAAAAAAATGTCTATGTCTTTGTTGCTTTTCTCAATACAAGCAGACATGTCCCGGGACCTCTCCCCAGATAGCTAGAGATCTCAACCCCCCCCAATGTTGAACCCAAAGTTACACCTTTGGTTTATAGGGTTGTGTGTGTGTGTCTGTGTTGTGCGTGTCTATCTGTCTGTCTGTGTGTCTATGTGTGTGTGTGTGTGTGTCTGTATTGTGCATGTGTGTCTGTCTGTCTGTATCTGTGTGTCTGTGTGTGTGTCTCTGTCTCTGTGTGTGTGTGTGTGTGTGTGTGTGTCTGTATGTGTGTCTGTGTGTGTGTGTGTGTGTTCCAACAACTAATTTAAACAATTGAAATAATAACAGTATATAGTCCGACCAATAATCACTAATATAATTACAATAAGGCATATCTAAACAAAACCAACAATGACCTAACTATCGCTGGATTCCAGCTCCTAAGTTTCTATTTTCGACAGGTTCTGTAAGACTGGGGGGGGGGGGGGGGATGGAAGAAACTGCTGATGTTGTAGTTCCCATAGATTCAAAATCGCCCAACAGATTATATTCTCATAAATCAGAATCACAAGGGAGGAAAAAGGTTGTGTCTCTGAGGACACTTCCACTTAGTGATCTCGTGGGGGCGGCCTGTCAGCGCACATTCACCACAGAAGACTTGTAGAAGCCAGAATGTACCAAACGCTTGCATTTAAAGTCACAGAGGTTGGAGGTCACGGGGGGGGGGGGGGGGGGCCCCCAAGGTTTATTAATGATGTGAAAGTATTAAATACATCTTAAGTGTTCAGTCAGAGAAAAATAAAAGGGGAAACTGTAACTTTGACAATGACCCCCGCTTGAGTTTAACTGGGAGATTCCTGCAAAATGAAAAGATCCATAACGGCTGTGCACCCTTTCATTATTGGACCAGTCTAGTATGCAGCGGGGGAAGAAGTATTCAGATCCTTTACTGCAGTAAAAGTACTCATACTAGAGGTGTGAATCTTCACTGATCTCCCGATTCAATTACGATTATCAGGTCAGCGATTCGATATCTCGATGCATCTCGATGCGTCAAATACATTTTTCTATAAAAGCCATATAGGATATTTAATTCATAGCTTTTCAAGCTTCAAAAACAAAACATTCTGCAGAGCTCTAATACTAAATACATTGGATACATAAAACTACAGCACTGAGCACATGGCCCTTCCTGAATGTGCAAAACATACCAGAATATGTAAACAGGAAGGTTATCAGGCCTACGTTAAATTGTAAACAGAAATAATCGATTATGGCCTGGCCGATTGTCGATGCAGCATCGTCTGTGTCCACGATTCGATGCATCGATAATTTGATTAATTTCAACACCTCTTACTCATACCACACTGTAAAAAATACTCTGTTACAAGTGAAAGTCCTGCATTGACAATGTTACTGAAGTAAAAGTCTGTAAGTATCATCAGGAAAATGTAGTTAAAGTATTAAAAGTTAAAAGTACTCGATGCTGAAAAATCCTCCCATTTTAGAAAGTGGAAACGAAGCATTGAAAGCGTCCAAAAATGCTTCAAAAGCGTTACATAGAGCGCTAAAATCATCAAAAAAAGGGTCCAAAGCGTCAAAAAAAGTGTTAATACCGCTTGTTTGTCCAAAAAAAAAAATCAATAAATGTGACAAAAACTCTGAAAAAAGCAACAATAAACGATGAAAAGGAACAAAACCTTCGGAAAAAGCCCTGTTTTCATTAATTATCGGGGGGGTTGTAACCCCCCCCCCATCCCCCCCTATGGCTGGACTTGTAGCCGTTATATTGTTGGCTAGTTTACTTTAGAATAAAACATCAGATTTTATAAACCACATGTGTTTTGTGTGCAGGAATCTTAATGTGTAAAGTAACTAGTAACTAAAGCTGTAACAGATGAATGTAGTGGAGTAAAAAGTACAATATTTCTCTCTGAAATGTAGCGGAGTAGAAGTACACAATCCAATCGGAGCGCGCCGGGTGGTCCACTTCCCACCGAGGGCACCTGCTATTGGTTAATCCCACAGTGACACAGCTGCTGCAGCTGTCGCACCAATCAGGCGGCTCAAATTGGGTGTGTGGAATTCAGAGCTGTAACAATTCAACATTGTTGCCGCGCAATTAATTGAGGTTAACAATATAATTGTCTCTTTCAGTCAAATTTGAAAAGATGTATTTATGTGTTACTTTTTTAAACAAATTAAAGTTATGAATGAATCCTAGGATACATCTTTTGGTTATATATCTCTGTCATGTGAGCCAGATAATGTAGTAACACAAATACACAGCCTAGGAAGTAAACAAGGCCTCTTTATTATATTCTAACTGTACCCCTCCCCACCCCCCCCTTGTTATTTCTGTTGCTATGAACGTGTTTAGGGTCAAGTACCAATAACTAACAATTTATATAATAATAAAAATATACAATAATCACTCATATAATTACAATTTGGCACATCTAAACAACATCGACGACTACCAGTCACACGCCCAAAGACCTTAGCTACTGTTAGCGGTTAATTCGGTTAAACAAAAAAACCGTGGAATTATTATGGAAAAAGATTGACAATTAGACAATTATGTAATCATTGTTAAAGGCCTCGTAGAATTATTATTTTTTTTTTTAAATGATAAAATGACAATAGGGAACCTTTCTCTTCTGCACCAGCATGTGAATTTGTTTCCGACATATTTTATACGAGACCCTGTTTGACTTTGTGCACGCTGTACACATTCACATCTGGAAGCCATCCAGTAAAACCGCAGCTCTCCCACTGAACAACAACCACAGTATGTCTGCAAGCTATTCTTTCATACAGTACCCACTCACACACTCCCTTTTTTTAATTTCTCTATCACAGTTGCAATCTCAAGTCTCCGGCTCTGAGCTTATTTCTGTTTTTTTTTCATGTGAACCAAATGCAAAACAAGCAAGATGATTAACAGGACACAAACCAATCCCCCCATTAATCCTCCTCCCCCCTACTGCTAATGAATATGACTACTCTACCAACACAGACCATGAACCGTTTACTTCAAGTCAGTGATCAGATGTTTATTTTTTTACTTGGCTGTTGTCCAAAGCACAGATGGAAGCTGGCATGTAACGATCATGTTGACCCTGTTGACCTCATGCTAACACGACCATACAACTGTATGGCCCAACGACACACAGCGACGTTTCACGGCCCTGAAGAAGGCATGGGCAAATAAAACATGACCTCATGTATTCTGTTACAGCGGGATTACTTCAAGTGCCACGTCTGTATTTTCCAACATTTAACCCCCCGGTGAAACCCAATGCCTGTTTTACCGTGTGAAGAAAGAAGAAAAAAAAAAACACTGCCGGCGGAGAGAGACTCAGACGGACAGACAGATGGAGGCAGAGGAAGGAAATGCTTGTCAGATGTCCATGGGAAAGTGGATCATTAGGGACCTTGATAGGATGCGCACAGACTGAATCAGTCCCAAAAGCCTGCGCGGACACAACATGCCAGTTAAAAACAGCCTGAAATGTCATTGGGGGACTGGTGGGATTCCTCCAGAAGTTAAGGAGTGTAAAGGCCCTGATGCACCGACCCGATAATCGGCCGTCGGACAGTCTGTCGAGGTCGGTGACTCGAGTCTGCTCGGTGTGTTCCGTGCCGCCGCCAGTCGTAGGAGCCGTCGCGTTCATTTTGGCCGATTTGACATGTTGAATCGAGATCGTATTTCGAACGAGCCGCCATTATGAAATCCGGGAGCAGACAGACCCGCGTCCGCGTTTTTTTGGGGCAAAAAATACAGATTAGCGCCGCCTGCTGTTATGAAGACGTATTACGTCTCGCGCACGCACAGAACGTACGCTCAAGTCGGCGTCGCTTCAGTGTGTTCCGAGGCACTTTTTGGACCGACAGGAGCCGAATGATCAGTCCGACTGCCTTTTCTGCCTTTTTTCGGCCGTCGGGTCGGTGTGTCAGGGCCTTAAAGTGCCTCTCAAGGGGCACGAAAACCAGCTGACCAGGATAAGAAACATTAAGAAAAGAGGCACAAAAAATACCTTCGGAATCCAGATTATGCATCCCTTGGAATCTCTTTTAATTGGACCCAAAACACTTTTCATTGATCAAAGGAAGCGATGACTCAGATTGTAGGTAACTGGTTTGATGTTTTTGGGACGGATGGGACTTTGAGACCAAAGCTCAAATCCAGAGCTGGGTTAGGTTAAGGCAACAAAAGCAATGTTGTTTATAGATAGAAATTAGTTTAGGGATTGACTGATGCTGTTTTTTCAGGGCCGGTACTGATTATTTGTAGTTAAAAGTTCCAATATGTAATATATTTACTGTAATAAATTAAAAACAAATGACCCCAAGTCGGGCACGACTTTGAACGTTTGTCTGCGACGTGTCTGTCGGGTCAAAATGGGGCTGAATTTGTGCAGTGTGATCCTGGCATTAGCGGACTGCCGAGTCGCTCTCTCTGTATATATATTTTGCCTTTAACAAATATTGCGCCATCCCGCCCCTCTGCGATTTGGATATTGCACTAGTGCATATTGCGATTTTGATAAAATTGCAATTAATTGTGCAGCCCTACTTGGTACCCAGCCCTACTTAAAACAAGTTAAGAAAGAGAAATGTGAAGTCCTGAGTGTCTCTTTCTGACACCAAAACATGCCAGTTAAACCAGCGGGTTCAACCATTTAACCCCCCCCCCCCCCCCCCAAGCTGTAGTTTAACCTCTCGAGACCGAAAACCAACTGGACTTCACACATCCGAACAGCCATGTGGCGTCAGTCAACGCTTCAAAACGGAGGCGACGCAGCTGTGACATCTACGGCTTCCCTCTGTTCCACAGTCAGACTTTAATCCATGTTTAAATAAACTCAGAGCAAATTAATCCTGACTGACGGGGGGGGGCGGGGATCAGTGAGGAGTTCAGATGACATCACACGGGTGGTGGTGTTGGTTTTTTTTTGTTCTCATCCAGCATGTTCTTAAGATGTGAAATCGTCTGGTTTCTTGGCTGCAGTCCAAATGAAATGTTGTTGCTGTGTAAAGAATGGATGTTTGGGCAGTGTGGAGAAATGAAATATACCATCAACTATAAGCAGCTGATGGAATGTGTGCATGCTTTCCTG
Organism: Sander lucioperca; assembly: GCF_008315115.2. Classification (NCBI taxonomy): domain Eukaryota; kingdom Metazoa; phylum Chordata; class Actinopteri; order Perciformes; family Percidae; genus Sander; species Sander lucioperca. Next base: position 1,176,345 of record NC_050196.1, on the reverse strand, counting down.
TTTTTGGGGGGCTTTTTAACACTTTATTCTTTACATTTCTTTTTTTTTTTTCTAAACACAGGATTAAAAAGTTATAATTGGTCGGGGGGAATCGAAAGAAACATCTAAATGGTAACCATGATTTCTCGTCTTTAGTAAGGGACAATGATAGGTTGGATATTTCGGCATACATGTTTCAAATGTATTTCACATCTTATCTAAGGTCTTGTTAGTTTGAGGACAACCTTCACACACAGGAAACTGGAGCCTGGAATGTGTGAATCTATTAGAAGTATCTTCCATATAAGGATTAGTTTGGAGGTAAAACACTGTCTCACAGAAATAGATAGACTGGAATGTGTGAAGCCCCCTCTCTTGGAGAGAAACTTGTTCAATTTTGAATAAAGCTGCATTTAATCTAAATTCATCAGGACTCGTCAGCTGTGAAGTCTCCACCATCATGTCCAGATATCAGCCCGATATCAGTCAAGCATGTACTGGTTTTTTTTGCTGAGAGTTAGATGAGGAGAATGACACCCCCCTCGTCATGTCTGTTCGGATGTCCGGATGTTCCATGTTAGGGACACCGTTCCGGACACATCCGGTCTGACGCAGTTTCCTGTCTTTTCGTGGTGCTTTTCCTGAGCGATCCTACCCCCCGAAGTGCAAAAAAGAATGAATGTACACACATCTCAGAATCTACGTTTGATTTTTCATACATGTACATGGACATGTACATGTCTAATTAGTGTACAAAAGTGACTTTGATGAGAGAAAGCAGTAAGAACATCCGGGCGACGCTCAGGCGCAAGGTCCAATGTGTGGGAATTTCTCCCATCTAGCGTTGAGATCATATATCGCAATCAACTCTGTCGCGCCACGCAGTTCAAAGTACGTATTACAGCTACGGTAGCCTTCAAGCTTCAAAAAGCCGCTCTCTTGCTCTTTTCAATCTCCTTTTTTTTTAAAAAGGAGACTCCTGTTCCTGAAATTTGGATTTTGAATACGTGTGGTCCCTCCACGTTTCCTTCTTCAAACTTGCCGGGGGCCGGGAAGCTACGATACCCGTTAGCAGCATTAGCAGCACCTGTGACTTTATCATGTGACAGCGAAAACGCGAAAGGCGGAGCAGTATGTCCTGTATGTCCCTTACCGGCTAACGTATTTCAAGATGGCGCATGAATATGGAGTGTCTACCCCAGTTCATGCAAACGCAAATGTCAAATTTCAAGCCAATAGGAATACTTGGAATTAATGGTGGAGGTAAATATTCATGAAAAAGGACAAGTTTGTGAACGGGCAACACAGATTTTGATAATGAACAACTAAAAACGTTACACACTGGACCTTTAAGGAGCTTTTACTGCATCATTTGGAGTTGTTGAAGCACGTCTTTTATTGTGAAGAACAGAAATACGGTCCCGGATGTGTTGACAGCACTGATGTTAATTTGGGCGACTTGTTTATACAGTTAATGCTCCGAAAAACCGGCATATATGCCGTTTGAACAGAATATTAATAATAATTTGATAGAATGTCAGCGGTCAGTGGTTGCGTTAAACGGGAAGGTAGCGCCAGAAGCTGATTAGCTTATCTTTAGCATAAAGACTGAAAACACACGGAACCAGCTCGCCTGGAAACTACACTCTCAAGAAATCTGTGGTTCCTCTAAGTTGATTTTGTAGTTGTCGGCCCACCATGGCAAAATTCCTGCCGCTACGGTATCAGAAATAGGGCAGAGGCACAATGTAGTCGCAATTTCACAACAAGTAGAACTATTCAGAGGTTATTGGGCCCGTCCAGTTTAACTCCACATACTGTTGTGTTGATGTAGTTTATTGTCAAAACGTTCGCTTTCTTCCGAGTCGACCATTAAACGAACAGCTCCACCAAAAACGTCACCGCGATGGGTCCGTTCTAATCGGGCAACGTTCAACTTGTCAGTTCTGCCAGCTCATCGTCCTGATATCAAACATCTGGAAACATTAAAATGGTAGCCTAAGTGAGTCAGTGTAATATTTCATTCTATACTTTGGGTTTTGGTTTCCCTATGAAGAATTTCTTGTAAAATTCATTTTGTAGACCTGTTGTAGATGTTAAGTGCCCTATAGTTCCTCAAAAAATACAGTTCAATCACAACTGAAAATAGGCCTCATTGTGTGTGAATAGAGGTGTATAAAAATATAAATATATTTGTTTGTGTTGCAGCGAAGTTCCGTTTCATACGTAAAACATTTGGCGGCGGGGCTGGGGGGGGGGGTTGTTAGGACAGACCTGCCCCCCTACTGCTAAAAAAAAATCCTAAAGGAAACACTGGAAATGTCCGTGTATTAACAGTTGTTTGACTGTATAGTTTAACAGAAAATGTCCATAGAACATGATTTACGGTTGTATTTCTGTTACTTTACATTTCAAATTGCATTATGGGACTTTTTAGCTGCTCTCCGACAACTAACGTAGATGTTCACAACACCATTATCTTTGGATATATATATATGGATTTATTTCTTAAGAGTGTATATTAAAATTGGTGAACTCCTCCTTTACAGTTTTCTTTTGTTCTCTCTCGCACACTGTTTTCCGCCTAAGCTGCCGTTGCCATGGCTGCAGGAGCCGCAACCAGCTCACCACTAACTGGAAATGAGGCAAAAATGTTCAGGCAAACAGGAAGGCCTCTGTTTCATGATCATCATTTTGTAAATTGGCCCAATAAGCAGCTTAAACCATTTAAAGTGTTTCTGACTGACTGCCGACCACTTTTACTTAAAGAGGTAATTCGGGTGATTCCAACTCGCATAAAAGTCCCTCTCACACTTTGTCCCACTCTCCGTCTCTGCTCATCTGTTAACCCTTGTGTTGTCTTCCCCGCCGACCATACAACTTTTTGTTTTTCTGGGTCAAAATGTAAACAAAAAAAATTCAACCGTTTTGGTCGTCTTTTTCGACAATTTTGTCACTTTTTTCGAAGTTTCTGTCAATATTTTTCTGCGCTTTTTGACGTTGTTTTTACGCTTTTCCCATGTTTTTGTTTGTGTCACTTTTTTTCTGTGCTTTTTTGACATTTTTTTCCTACGTTTTTCAACATTTTATCAATTTTTCTTTACATGCTATAAAATTGAATAAAAACACCCCATTCAATGAAAGTAGTGAACTGGTCATTTATTTAACCTGTGAAGAGCGTTATTTTTAGGGGTGTAAGAAAAAAAACTATACACTTGAGTATCGCGATATTTTATTTTGCAATACTGTATCGATTTTTGAAACACAATATCGATTTTATTTATTTTTGTTTACATGCAAAAATATTCATGTAATACAGTGATTCACGTTTATGTTGTGTTTAAACCCCCTACCGCTAGATGGCTATGCTGAGACGCACCACTAGTGTCCTTGCCTAGCAGTGCTTAACAGTGCTTAACAGTGCCTACCAGTGCCTAACAGTGCCTACCAGTGCCTACCAGTGGCTACCAGTGCCTAACAGTGCCTAACAGTGCCTAGCAGTGCCTAGCAGTGCCTCACTTTTTGCTAGAAGCTAACAATGTAGCTATGGTTGAACTTTGGCCTACTTTAGCATATAAACATTAGCTCACTAAGAACCTGGGAACCACAATCCCAAACTGGCAGTTTGATTTGCTGTGTACTGAATTGTTTACCTAAAGTAAACTTCTTTGACTTTTATGAACATCGTGTCTTCTTTTAAACATCAGTTTTTCTAAAATTATACTTTAAAAAAATCCCAATATATCGCCTTACGCACAGTATCGAAATATATTGAATCGTGACCCATGTAACGTGATACGTATCGTATCGCCAGATTCTTGCCAATACACAGCCCTAGTTATTTTGTTTTAAAATTTGGCACAAACGCCTAATTACCGCCCATCAAGTGTTCCTGGTCGGAGAGGGTAGGCGACTGGCCGTGCCCTCTGACCCCTGGCGGGGACGTTGAGCCGCCCAGTCTCATCCCAGTCACAAGGCTCTCTTGTTACTCGCCACGACACCGTTGCCCTTTTCTCCCCGAACCAAACACACAATCGTGCCGCTCTTTTCTTCGGGGGGGGGGGCAGACCATTTTTCCCACCCACAGGCGCTGTCATAAATGCCATGCGCTGCCCATCCTCCCCGCCACAGACGGCCCAATTGTTTCCCCCCTCTTTGCGACTCTAGAAGCTCTAACAGCATTCGCCTCGAAATCCACACAGAATTCCAACGCCAATGCTGATCAGAAATTGTGAAACATGATGCCAAGTAGATAACCCAGGACAGAAATGTGTGACGGGGCATGCAAGAGCAGGAGATGACAGAAATGGACAAATGGAGTGATTATTGTCAGACCAGACTTATGCTGCATGTAGGAACCCGCCAATTCTCTCGTCGAACCAAGAGAATAGAGCATAAAGACAAGTATTACAATGAACCCTTGTGCTGTCCTCCGTCTGTTTTACCCGTTTATAAAACATAAAGTATAGATTATCACCCAATTCTGCGTTGCATCGTCTTAGCCAACTTCATTCCAACTTGTTACCACTAGTTTTACACTTATTGTTGTAAATCATGGTCTACAAACCTCATTTATATGAAATTATAGCTAATTTCTGAGTTGAAAAAAAGCAGAAATGATGAATTACTTTTGACTTATTGTTAAGATCAGAAGATGTGGAGTGGATAATCACAGACGGGTATACTGTAGGTCAAAGTTTAGTCAGTATGACGTTACTGTTATCTATTAACTCTATTGAGGGAGCTGAGGCATGGAATGAGCTGCACAAAATCTGCAATACAAAAAAGGAAGCTTTTTCTTTTTAAATGAAATGGAAGTTTTTAATTGATAACCAGACCTGTAGTCACATATAGGGGTGGGACGGCGTGGCGTGGTGTATGGGTACGGGGGGTGGGGGTGGTGCAGATGGTGGGTACAGATGTAGGTGTACAAATGTCTATGGCTAAGCATCTGTCCATTTTCAAATAAACATGAAATGAAAAATGTTTTAAAAACCATTTATATTTTTTGGAACCATTCATGTCGCTCTGTCTGTGTACGTGTGTGTGTGTGTCTCTGTCTGGGTCTCTCTCTCTGTGTGTCTGTGTCTCTGTCTGTGTGTGTGTGTGTGTGTGTGTGTGTGTGTCTCTCTCTCTCTCTCTCTCTCTCTGTGTGTGTGTATTAATAAACTGTGACTTTGACCCGAGGACAAGAGCAGGGTTAAAACCTAACTCAGTGACTGATTATATAAAATATATAGAGCAAATAGGTCCTTCTCGGATTCTCGGATTAAACATAATGTCCATAAAACCAAGTGAGAGAAGTTACATGTTGTTGTACTCCATGTCTGCTGAAAAATAATTAGCTTACAAGACCCTAAACGTCCCATTTCTCCCTCTTCCTTTCCCTTTTTCTTCGTGCGTGCATTGGTTAATGAATGAGGTAGCCAACGCAGGTGTTTGGAAAATCCACACCCAATAAAAAACAGTCTAACGACAAACACATTCATGTCTCACATCCTGTACTGTATAATGTAAAAAAAAAAAAAAAAAAAAAAAAAAAAAAAAAAGGGGGGGTCCCATTTAGGAAGCCACTTTCACTACATACAAGGAATGTATAGATGTAGAAGTAACACACGCATCTGTGTTCAACAGTATGGTTTATATCGGAGTTTAGAGGTTATCCAAACAAGAAGCCTCACTTGTGGAACATGGAAAATAACATAACTAACTGCCACTTTAACCCATGAGATTTTGCATTAAATATCCCTGTGGGGAAAAATGCATTCTAAAGATGGCTTCATGTTTTAAGGTCATACTGTTAACCCCTGAAAGAAGAGTCCATGCAGCACCAAAACCTCCCCTGGTGAAGACTCCATACTGCACGATTTATGACGCCACTAAAGGCTGGACATGGGCCTCTGGAGCATTTCCTGTCTTAAGGGTTTATACTCAGGGGTGGGAATGCTTCTTAACTGTGTAAATCAAATGCTTCTTCTACGCTTTTCTTAATATAAATGGACTTGGAGACCTTTGACTCAACATACAAAGTCATTTCAACCCTTGTGTTGTCCTCGGGTCAAATTTGACCCATTTTCAAAGTAAAAAAAAAAATCTGAAATATGGGTTTCTTACAACCCAATTGCCGAAAAATAACTTGGATGCATGCATGCATGTACGTTGTAGGGGACCCATGCAACATTCTTCGCAGGTAAAATGAATGATTACCTCCATTGAATTTTGAGTGGTTTTATTCAATTTCATAGCATTTGGAAAAAAATTTTATCATTTAGAAGAAGTCTCCCGGCTGATCCTGCCTTGTACTACTGAAGTTGGAGAAACAGCTAGCTAGCTCATGTGGTCCTTACCTAGCTACTGAGTATGTGATCTTACCTAGCTACTGAGCATGTGATCTTACCTAGCTACTGAGTATGTGGTCTTACCTAGCTACTGAGTATGTGATCTTACCTAGCTACTGAGTATGTGATCTTACCTAGCTACTGAGTATGTGATCTTACCTAGCTACTGAGCATGTGGTCTTACCTAGCTACTGAGTATGTGATCTTACCTAGCTACTGAGTATGTGATCTTACCTAGCTACTGAGTATGTGGTCTTACCTAGCTACTGAGTATGTGGTCTTACCTAGCTACTGAGTATGTGGTCTTACCTAGCTACTGAGTATGTGATCTTACCTAGCTACTGAGTATGTGGTCTTACCTAGCTACTGAGTATGTGGTCTTACCTAGCTACTGAGCATGTGGTCTTACCTAGCTACTGAGTATGTGATCTTACCTAGCTACTGAGTATGTGATCTTACCTAGCTACTGAGTATGTGGTCTTACCTAGCTACTGAGTATGTGGTCTTACCTAGCTACTGAGTATGTGGTCTTACCTAGCTACTGAGTATGTGGTCTTACCTAGCTACTGAGCATGTGGTCTTACCTAGCTACTGAGTATGTGGTCTTACCTATTCTGATACAATCTCAAATTACAATTATGAAATACCTGAAAAATGAGCATAATATGGCCACTTTAAAACCGTCTCCTGACTGAACTCTGACATAAAGCAGTCTGTGATTCACTCCACATCCTCTGATCTTAACTATTAGTCAAAATCATTCATCATTTCTGCTTTTTTTCACTCAAAAATTAGGTTTAATGTCATTTAAATTTGATTTATTGACCATGAATAAAGAAAGCGTTGAAAAAAGTGACCAAAACTGTCAAAAGCATTTTTTTAAAAGCGTCAAAAACGTCGGGGGAAAGCGCCAAAAAAGAAAAGCTCATTTTGAATTCTGACCCGGAAGGAAATCAAGTTCGTGGTCGACGGGAAGACAACGCGAGGGTTAAAGTGGGTTTATGTAATGCACCAGAATGGATTTGGATTCACGTAATCATGTACTAAGCGGAATATTCTGGAATGCATTTTTAGATAGTTAGTTTGGTCTTCACATATATAACATAACATATAACATAAATAAAATAAACAAGCTACAAAGTGACGTTGCTGTCCAAAAAAAACGGTGCTTTTACAGATCGACAAGACAATCACATGAAGGTGGCACGCAGCCTGGGACAGTGGCAGTGTTGTAATGTAACAAAGTACAAATACTTCACTACTGTACTTAAGTAGAATTTTTACGTATCTGTACTTTACTTCTTTATTTATATTTCCGGAAACTTTTACTTTTACTCCACTACATTTCCACTAAGCATCTTAGTTACTCATTACTACAAAATAAAATCAGAAGAAATTTATTACACTGAAAAAAAGGAAGTTTGGCGAATCATTGCTCCTAAATTGCCAAGATAATGCACGCTCTATTCCAGTTGGTGACATGTTTGTGGCCAAGCGGCAAAAAAAATAAAAAATAAAAAACAAGAGGCAAAAACTAAAGAAGAAGAGGAGGAAGCATAATGACTGATAGTGTCATGGAAGCACCTGATACAGGCTCTGCCGCCATGGTAACAGACGATGACCACCCCGACGACAGTGGTGATGAAGATAACGTTACACACCTTTGGCCATAAAGTTCATAATTAAAGTTTTTTTAACTTTTACTTGTAATACTTAAGTACATTTAATATCAGAAAATTGCTATGGATACTTAAGTACTGTTAATATCAGATATTTTAAGACTTTTACTCAAGTAATATACTTTTTCTACCAAAGTAATTTTCTGGTAAGATACTTGTACTTTTACTCAAGTATTGCTTTCGAGTACTTTATACAAGACTGGACAGTGGCGTGAACTCAGGTGTTGCGGCCTTGCAGTTTTTTTGTGCTAAACGCCGTGCGTCCTCGGGACACGTGCAAGTGACACGACAGCAGCAGCGACGACGACGGTTTTGCATGTTTCAACCCATTTGTTGCAGATTGTTTAGACTTTACATTATCGGCGAACCACTTCCCGCCCTCCAGGCATCATCCGGTCCAATGCATGTCTTGGATATTCAACTTGCATGAGACTTTAAACATGAGTTAGAGCGGTGTTTCTCAAATGGGGGTCTGTGTCCCCCTAGGGGTACTTTGGAGGACTGCAGGGGGTATGTGTCTTTTTTTTCTCCAAGTTTGTCGCTTTTTTCAAAGGTTTTGTCGCTGTTTTTGAAGTTTGTCACCTTTTTTGGAAGGTCTTGTCGCTTGTTTTGACCTATTCTTGCCTTTCTTCCTTACTTTTTCTACTGTCTTTTTTTTCTCTCCAAGTTTGTCGCTTTTTTCAAGGTTTTTCTCACTGTTTTTGAAGTTTGTCACCTTTTTTTGAAGGGTTGGCCGTTTGTTTGGACTTATTCTTGCCTTTCTTCCTTACTTTTTTCTTCCTTACGTTTTTCAGTTTTTGTCGCTTTTTTCAAAATAAAATGTCTGCTTTTTTCGAAGTTTTTGTCACTTTTTTCGAAGTTTGTCGCTTATTTGAATTTTTTGTCCCGTTTCTCGCCCTAGTGTTGCCTTCCTTCTTTCTACTGTGTTTTTTTTTCAATGTTTTTGTTACTATTTTCAACCTATTCTTGCCTTCCTTCCTTCTTTCTAACGTCTTTTTCCAAGTTTTTGTCTCCTTTCTCCATCATCATTTAAATATTTTTTCCAGGTCCAACGCTGTCGTTAAGTCAATCTATCGCTGACATCGCTGTATTCTTCCTCTTTATAGAGACTTTTTTATCTCTACCAAAAATTATTCGCGCTGGTTAGGGGGTACATGGCTTAAAAAAAGCTGTTCAAAAGGGGGAACATTATTGAAAAAAGCTGGAGAACCAGTGAGAGTTAGAGCATTCGTCTCAGCCTGCTATTATTGACTGTCTAATCAGTCTGCAACTACAAATGTAACTTTGACGACAATGAAGGCTGACATGTTTGCTTGTGTAATGGACTTGGCTTAAGGGGGGAAGTCCAGCAGTTAGTGTGGGTCGGCTCTGAAGACTACGAGTTTGAAATTAAAAGAATTCTGAGGTTGTGACGTCATAAAGAACCATACCAGACCTCTGCAGCCTGCTGCCCATCTCTGCTTGAGGCCAGCAGCTCGAAGCTACATCAGCCGCTACTAACACGCCTCAATCGCCGACTGAACTGTCAGCGGCCGAGCTGAATTGTGGGTAATGTGGACGCCAGGTTTCGACAAGTAAGAAGAATGTGTGAAAAAGACGATATCAATGGTTCTGCTGCATGTGTTGTGTGAAAATGTCATAGTAGTGTAATGCTAAATTATTGGAGTCCCTGCAGGTTAAAGAAATGTGCCAAAAGGTTGCTTAGAAGTAGAACATTTGCAGTTCAAACGTTTAAAACACTTGCACAAATGGTCAGCTGTAACGTAAAGTTCTTGTACTTGCATAAAAAAAATAAAAAAAATGGCTGAAACATGCAAAATCATCATTTAAAGTGAATCGTGAGACCCAGAACGGACGACAGTTGCACTTGGACACGTGTTACCATAAAAAAACCAAAACACCGCACAAAACACACAGACTAACGCTTAAGACATCGACAAAAAAGTGACGTGACATCGGATTCAAAATGTATCAGCAGACCGGATACATTCTAACCCGCTGGGGTTACCTTTCAGGTTACTAATCGACGCGCACGCAGGACGCCCGCGCTCCTGCGCTCTTTCGGGCAGGAGGTGACACTCGACCGGGAGACGCCCGTTTTCCAGGGACGCCCAGCAGCTGTCCTGCAGCACGTGGCAGAAGCCGCGACAGGGCAGGTTCGGGGGTGCGGCGGGTGACGGGCACCCGGGCGCCAGCAGGAGGCAGAGGAACCACTCGGCGCTGTGGTGACACCCCGCCCGCGCGAGCCACGCCCACTCCTGTAGGACCACGCCCACCTCCTCCACGGATGTGTGGTTGAAAGAGTTGGGCAGTGTGAAAAACTTGGGCCGCTTGCAAATGGGCCAATGGGAAGGCACGGGGAGACAAGGTGGGTCGGAGCCACTAAGGCGACTATAGGGAGGGGTTAGCGAGGAATCCATAACGCCCTCGGCAGTCTCATTGGTTTTAGGAACATCGGCTAGAATCCTGATTAAATTGACAGCTGGGACTTTAGCATCTTTCAAAACTGACTCTACATCTGACCCGAGGTCAGATCCTGACCCAGACCCGTCCCCTACCCTGATCCCAGACCCCCCCTCCACCCTCTCCCCTCTGAACCCGTTTGCATTACCCGTCGTGTTAGGGTTAGCGCCCTCCACCTTCTCTGTCAGGCCGCCGTTAGTAGTCCTGGCGGTCGGGGTCGGGGTTGCGTCCCACGCCTCGACAAACTTACGGATTCCCGTGGCCACGTTGAGGATTTCTTCACCGACCCCGGACAAGTTGTCGTCGTCCTCCTCTTCCTTCTTCGGTGTGCTGTCGGTTGTCGCGGTGGCGGCCGTCATTCCTTCCGGCGTCGTCTTTTCCGCTGGGGCCTCTGTGGTGGTCTCTGGAGCTGTGTTCCACCACCAGGCATCCAAGCTCCCGGCACAGAGAACCAGGAGAAGCAACCCCGTCTGGATCCTCCTCCACATTGCTGCTGGCTCCGGCTAACAGTCCTCCAAAAATGTCTCAGCGTGCAGCGGCACTCCACACAGTGCTCTCACTGTTTCCCCCCAAAGCGCCACCTGTTAGCCAGCCGGTCAACAGTTAAATCCAAGCTGTTCAAGGCCCACTGAGCATCCACTGAATGAAAACCAAGACATAAAAAACTCTGCTCGCACTCAGAGACCCTCCCTCTAGATCTCCCAGTGCATGCAAACTCATAAAAAAGCACTTGCATGGACATGGACAGGGGGGGGAGACCCAAAGTGTGGAGGCTGGCTTGCTACACTGATGATGGATGCCATTGGTTACTCAAAGTTGCCCCAACGCACACTCAAACTCCTCCCCCCCTGTGTGAGTTGATGAGTGGGTCCACTAAGACCTTCTCTGCTGCATGGAGAAAAGAAAAGCATGCAACCACACGCCCGTCCTGCACGGAAATAACCTCGGGAAAATATATATAGGCCATAATAAAGAGGTTTAGTTCACATTGAGCTCTGTGTCTAAATTCCAAATTGTATCGAAATGGGCAAGAGTCAAAAAGGAACATGCTGAACTGTAGCCTCCCTATTTACCAGCAAGTATTTAAAAAAAGATTTTACTCCGTGTCTTAAAAAAGGGCAACAGAGAGGTTAGATTTCATGGCTAAGTGTGGTAGAAAACGCATGTGTTAGAATAAATGCAAATAACAGTAATAACAAGCAAAGTGAGGGGAAGAGTAGAGCTGTGGTTCCCTACCTGGGGGTCATAAGGTAAGATAGGCAACACACAGTGTTGTAATGTAACGTACAAATACTATGTTACTCTACTTAAGTGGAATTTTCACGCATCTGTACTTTACTTTCTTTATATTTCTGGAAACTTTCCCTTTTACTCCGCTACGTTTCCTAAACAAAATGAATACTTTTACTCCGATACATTTCCCCCTCAGCATCTTCGTTGCTCGTTACTTGCGAGACATGTTTCCGTACGTTATTGGGAGCGAAAGATTCTTCTGTTTTTCAGTATGGGTTAGAATAAGGAAGCCAGAATAAAGTTCATAACCAAAGTTTTACCTTGACTTTTACCTTTGAAAATGAAGTACAGTTAATATCAGAAAACGATTTTTGATACTTAAGTACAGTACATATCAGATATTTTAAGACTTTTACTAAAAAGGTGACTGTAACTTCTAAGTCACTTTCTGATGAGATTATATATATATATAAAAACATAATAGCAATATATATATATATATATATATATATATATATATATATATATAAACATAATAGCAATGCTCCAAGGTCCAAACGCGCCTGGCTTTTAAAGGGAATGGGAGATGATCTCTGATTGGTTTATTGCATGTTACGCCCCAAAACACACCTCTGATTAATGAAGACACTAAGTACAACCCTTTTGAACCACGCGCCCGGCTCACGGACCCTTTTTTTCCGCCGTCAAACTAGCAAAAAGTGGATTTGGACACGCCCTAAACGCACCTGCGCCAGGCGCTTCACGCCGTGTGCTCAGATCGTTAAAATAGGGCCCTCAGTGTGTGAAACGGCCGCACTGTAAACTGCGTGATGTCTTTTCTGACATAGCGTAGGGGAAGAAAGAAGAGCAGCAGCGAACAGCGAGTGAGGGATGAATGAAAGACAGCAGCTGACAGATTGAGGGGCGGATTGGATCGGAGCTCTGCTCCCGGGGGAACGACTTCATTGCCTCATCGGAGAAAATCCTCGGAAAATGTACCACTTCCAGGTTCTCACAGTTGGGAGAAAACGAAGGGATTGCCCCCCTTCCACCCACCCACCCTCCTCCACACGGCCTGTGTGCAGCGGCGGAATGTAACTAGGTACATTTACTCCAGTACTGCACTTCAGTCCAAATGTTGAGGTATTTGTACTTTACTTGAGTCTTTTCTTTTCATGCCACTTTCTACTGCTACTCCGCTACATTACAGAGAGAAATATTGTACTTTTCACTCCACTCCTTACTTCTACATTCATCTGTTACAGCTTTAGTTACTAGTTACTTTACACATTAAGATTTCTGCACACAGAACACATGTAGTTTATAAAATCTGATGTTTTATTCTAAAGTAAACTAACCAACAATATATAGTTTTCGATAACCATTCTCTTTTAACGCTCTATTTGAGTTTCTAGAATGCGAGAATTTTACTTTTAATACTTCAAGTACACTTTCCTGATGATACTTACACACTTTTACCTAGGTAACATTGTCAGTGCGGGACTTTTCCTTGTAACGGAGTATTATTGTAACAGTGTGGTGATAGTACTTTCACTGAAGTACAGGATCTGAATACTTCTTCCAGCGCTGCCTGTGTGTCCCCCATCATCCAGCTACCCGCCTCATCTGCCAAGCGAGGACATCCAGCTGTTGCACATTCCAGCCCTCAGACCTCCCACGCCCACGCTGCATGACATTTGAAGGGGTTGGAAACTGCCACAGTTTTGAAAAATGTGGGCATTCATACAAACGCGGCTACTGCTGTCAGCATATGTGCTCATTCGGCCGGGACACTGAACAGGGAAAGAGGAGCCAAGTACTCCGATTGGATGCTGTGGGGAGCGTGTGAAAGCCAGCTGGCGCAGACAGGTCTGCAACTAGTCGGTGGATCAACTTTCTCTCAAAGCCTCTCTAACAGTTTAATCAAAGTGATTGTTAACTCGATGAACCTTTTGGGAAGGATGCTTTCCACTTGTCTTAGCCCTCCTGTTGTCCTCGGTTCAAATTGGACTTGTTTACAAAAACTTTCTGTCAGAACTACGACAAAAGAACGTTGAAAAAGCTACAAAAAAATCGACAAAATTTTTTTTTTTTATGTAAAAAGTGACAAAAAAAAACAAAAAAATATCGGCAGAGGTGACAAAATCTTGTTAAAAAAGTGACCAGAAAATTGAAAAAAAAAAAAAAAGTGAGAAAAAAGAAATTCGGAAAAAGCGACAAAAATACTTGTTAAAAAATTGACAAAAATGTAATTAAAAAAAACGCCGAAAAAGTGACAAAATAATTGGAAAAATGTGAGAAAAACAAACATCTGAAAAAGTGAAAAAAATTGGGGAAAAAAGTGACCAAAAAAAATTGGAAAAAAAGTGAGAGAAAAAACATTGGAAAAAGTGACAAAAACATAATTAAAAAAAACGCCGAAGAGTGACAAAAAACATTTGAATAAAATCGACAAAAACGGCAAAAAAAGTGTAGAAAAAAAACACAAAGTTGCACGGTCGACGGGACGACAACACGAGGGTTAATGCAGAGCTAGGCTGATTATCCTCCTGTTGTCAGGGACCAATCTGCAAAGGGAAAAAATGTAAATGCACAGTGTGGTTCCTGCGGCAACTAAAAGAACTTTTGGATGCGTGGGGAGAAAATGTGGGACAAAAAAACCCCCGGCACAAAAACAAGTTGGAAATGATCTTAACTGATTTGCTCTACTAAAACATGAAGTGAATACGGGGCGACCTTTGAGAACCTGAGCCTTCACTACTACAGACAAAGGTGGTATTTTCATACAAAAACAAAGCGTAGAAATGAAAACTGCACACCAGAGAGCACCGGCAAATAACAGAATGACTCATATATGACTCAGTCTTGCTGTAATTACCAAAAGCAATTACAGAGAGTGTGTTTGGGGGAGAGCGAGACTTCCTGTCTAGTTGGTTTTCTAGCTTTCTTTCTTTCTTTCTTTCTTTCTTTCTTTCCTTCCTCCTCCACAGCAGCAGAATAAAAAGCATCACATAAATCCGATTTCCACATTTCCTTTAAAGAATGTGGATATTTTTGACATTTAAAAAAAAAAGCATTATTTGTATTACCTGAGAGAGAACGGACAAGCTACACATCCATTTCTACAGACATCTGGATTTTAAATATAAAAAAACAAACACTTTTGCATGTTCAACACGCTAGTCAATGAGCCCGTTCCACATGCATGTTAGCCCTCTCGCTGTGCTTCCAACAACTTTTCATCGCTATCAGCTGTCAGCTGCTCTGACCTGCACAGGGCCACGAGCAGGGTAAGTAAACACACCACGGCATTGTGCTTCAGTGAGTTAGTGAATGTCAGTTCATGAAGGCCCCTGGTGCTTTTCATTTGGAGTATCTCACACAAACTCGCACGCGCGCGCGCGCGCGCACACACACACACACACACACACACACACACACACACACACACACACACACACACACACACACACACACACACACACACACACACACACACACACACACACGCAAGAAAAGAAAGAGAATAAATATAAAAGCAAGGAAAAGTGTACTTTGGAAACTCAAGACTACCAAGAACGGTATTTCTTGTTTTCTGCACAGCTGGCACGCACGCGCACACACACACACACACACACACACACACACACACACACACACACACACACATGCACACGCGCACACACACGCACGCGCACCCACACACACAACATTCCAGTACTTCAGCTGCACATTAACGCTCCAGCGGGAATGTTATGTCTACTTCCTCTTTAACCACTCATCAGCCCCAAACCACAAATACAGGGGCACGTAATACTTCAGCAGAATAAATAGAATGTGCTACGTTGTCATAGAGCATTTTAGGATATGGGTGTAAGAGAGAGACAGAACAAGAGGTGAAAAGTGTATAAATGGAGTGTATAAATTGCAGCTCTCAGTCTCTAAATGTCCCCGACCTCAACTAAAGGCCAACCAGATTCCTCCAGAGCTGCAAGACTGTCAGGGGATGTGTGTGTGTGTGTGTGTGTGTGTGTGTGTGTGTGTGTGTGTGTGTGTGTGTGTGTGTGTGTGTGTGTGTGTGTGTATAACTTTCTTAGACCTGCACAGAAAAAAATCTCACTGAATTCAGTTCAAAGAATTTTGAGCTCTTGGTATGACTATCGTGTTTTAATTGATTATATGAATGAAAATGATATATGAAAATGTCCATATTTGGGATTAAGTCTCTGTCCGACACCATGAGGAGGAGGTACTCGGAGCTCATATACCCGTCCCCAGGATATAATCACACAGTTGATTAGTTGCCTTTCCATCTTTACAACGTGTCGCGCACAAGATGTTAATCACACAGACCGCCAACTTAAAAGTTCACCCATCCACTTTCTTCGCCTCATTTAACCTCTTTGTTGGGACATGAAAGCCTCCATCGCTCTTCTTCTCATCTACGAGTCTTTTCTTATCTCATAAAAGGAAGAAAAAAGATCCAGGATGATGGGAGCTAATGTTTCTGGCGTTTTCTCAGGCCCCGGCAGTTTCTTTGTCTCTCCGTGTAATGGCCGTATTGTGTTTCTCTCTGGGTTCTCCTCGGGGGACACCCCACAATTCACACGCTCACATGTATGTTCTTCAATCATAACACACTGGTGGGGAAGCCCACATGCACAGGAACTCAATGATTAGACTGTGGGTGCATGTGTTCTGGTACGTTGTTTGTCAGTTTTTGGCAGAATTAAGGGGAAAATATTGGGCTTCTACAATGTTATGAAAACAGTCAGAGAAGTAGATGAATCCTGAAACAAATGCAAAACTACAGACACTGAACGGAAGGGTATTCATTTCAGATATACAGCATGATATAATGCCAACATATGTTACCCCAGCAAAGTTACATAAGTTTAATAGGGTAAACCCAGATCTATGTTACATGTGCAATCACTCCAAAGGGAATCGGTTTCATTGTTTGTGGGACTGTAATAAAATTAAAGACTTCTGGAAAGAGGTAGCACAAATGATATTTCAAATAGTGTCTGTTAAGCTGCCTCTCCCTCCCAAAGTATTTATCCTGGGGTTGTACCCAGCTGATCCTAACTTAAAGTGTCCATATTATGGGAAAAAAAAACACTTTTTCTGGGATTTGGGGAGTTATTTTGTGTCTCTGGTGCTTCCACATGTCAACAAACTTGGAAAACAACCATCCATGCTGTTCTGAGTGAGATACGGTTTCTGAATGTGTCTTGCCTTCAGTCTCCGGGTGAGCTGGTCAAAATCTGCACGGCTTTCTACGTCACTGGCCGAAACGAGGGGGCTAACCGTAGCATGCTAGCGCTGGCTAATCCTGCCTTGTACTAACTGAAGTTGGAGAAACAGCTAGCTAGCTGATGTGATCCTTACCTAGCTACTGTGCATGTGTGAGTCCCAACAAAGATTGGATACTCTGCTTCTGACTGGCTAGTAGTCCTTACCTAGGTACTGAGCATGTGGGACTCCCAACAAAGATGGAACAGAAGTGAGATGTCTCACTCTGTAGCTAAAACAGAGAGCTCAACACACAGGGTGAAAAGAGGAGCTGCAGCAATGTGCAGTACAACAAAAATATGGTGTTTTTTGAAAATTAAACCATGTAAACCTATTCTGGTACAACCTCAAAATACAATTATGAACCTGAAAATGAGCATAATATGGGCACTTATAAAAAATACTTATAGATATGTGTTTACTGGAAGCCAAACGGTTGATTTCTCTTGCTTGGAAAGATGTGAATAGGCCTAGTATTGGACGGTGGCTTAGAGAAATGTCTTCGTGCCTAACAATGGAAAGAATAACGTATATGGTTAAGGATAGACAAGATACTTTCAAAGTATTATTCATAGTATTCTTGAACTTTGTTGCACAAAACGATGTGGAGGATTTTCTGGCAAATGGGGGGGAATTCTGAGTAATTTAGTACTTTTCATGCGGGAAAGAGATGTTTATATTGGCTTGTGACACTGTTTGATTGGTTATACGCTCCAGATATATCCTACAAGAGGGGATCAGGCCAAGGTGAAAGATCATTTTGTCTGCGACACGCAACATGTATAATATACAACCTTTTACTATTGTGCTGGGTGCTCGGTTTGTTTCGGGGACATATTAGAGGTATTTTTGTTTGGGTTTGTTTACGTGATGCCAGGCGCGCCCGCCTTCACCACACAAATAACCGGAGCATCTCCTGACGCAACGATGTCTTCGGTGTCTGACATCTGGTTTGGTCGTTCCCGATGTAGTTCCTTATTTAACAGGGATGCACCGAATCCAGGATTCGGCTTCTGATTCGGACGAATATTGGGCTTTTTGACGGGGTTGGGTTTCTGCCAAACCTTAGAATTTTTTCCCACCAAACCGAACCCTACGCTGGTCGACGTAATGACGGCGCCGTTGATTACGGGAAGGTGTTTACGTAGGTGGAGCGTTCAATGCAGTAGGCTGTGAGAAAGTGGAAATGGAACTCGTGAGCAGAGTAAGTGTTATTGGGCAGTACTTTCAGTCAAAAGAAGGCCATTCAAGTCCAGCTACATGTTCAATTTGCAATGCCGATTTGTCTCGTGGTGGCGAGGACCCTAAACTATACACAACATCACCGCTAGGGCTGCAACTAACGATTATTTTCATAGTCGATTAATCTGTCGATTATTTTCTCGATTAATCGATTAGTTGTTTGATCTATAAAAATGTCAAAACATGGTGAAAAATGTGGATCGATGTTTCCCAAAGCCTAAGAGGACGTCCTCAAATGTCTGGTTTTGTCTTTTTTTTTATATTCAGTTTACTGTCACAAAGGAGAGAAGAAACTAGAAGATATTCACATTTAACAAGCTGGAATCGGAGAAATCTTATTTTTTTTTAATAAAAAAATGACTCAAGCGATTAATGGATTATCAAAATAGTTGGCGATTAATTTAATAGTTGACAACTAATCGATTAATCGATTCATCGTTGCACCTCTAATGACCGCTGTTAAAACATTTGCGTATGAAACATCCAAAAGAATACGAGTTGTGCATGAAGGAATCTACAGACAGCAGCCAAAATGCAGCAACTTCAGGTACGGCAAAGGAAGGACAGTCACTGTTTACTTCATTAATGTGTTTACTGTGTTCATGGACTGAGGATGGGAGGAGGATTCGGTATTCAGTTTCAGATTCGGCAGAATCTTAACCAGTGGATTCGGTACTCGGGCGAACCCCGAAAATATGGATTCAGAGCATCCCTACTATTTAATAAACACTAGATAGGGAATAGTGAGGGAGTGAATGAGGGAACGGTTTCCAACACAACTACAACCAGGTCCACAAAGAGATGGGTTTCCCAGTCTGGTGTGGAAGAACATTACCGGCCTGCACAAGCCAATCCAACACCTTTTGGGAGGAACTGGAGTGCTTTGGTCCCATATGGGTGTTAATGTTCGGATGTCCACATACTTTTGGCCATGCAGTGGAACCATTCACGTACTCGCAGTACTTCCATGAACCAGCAGATGGAAGCAGCACAGAGTCTGCAGGGGTCAGGTCTGCTAGAAGGTACTGTACTGATCACTGGTTGCAATGATAAATGATGGAAAAAATGCTGCAAAGGATTTTAGGAATTATAAAAAAGAAAAGAAATGTATATGCATATGTTCATATGGAACACTAACAGTTTTTTTGGTATCACTGATTTCATAAACTCCAGTTTAGGTCATTCTGCTCTTATCAGTAATTATTTCATTTTCCTACCAATAAATCTTAGATTTTCTTCTCCTTCTTATTTACCAAGAGCACTTCCTGAACTGCACTCATTGCAAAACGTGCCTTGTGTACTGTAAACTACGGATAACAGTGTTTTCTTGCAGCTGGGAATAAAACAACAAAATAAGCTTAAAATGATCTGTTCTTTTTAAATAGGTTTCTGTGAAAAGCCCTGACAACTAAAAACCATGCGCCTTCATTCGACGGACAGCACAACTGAGGTATTTTCATACATAAACAAAGGACAAACATGAAAATGGTACACCGACTCCAAATCCAGTTTTGGTCATTTGATTGTGTATCTGCTCTTTCTATTGAGTCAAAAGTACTTACTAGTAATTACTTTCCAAAGTGTACTTTGGAAACTCAAAACTACTAAAAAATGGTATTTCTTGGTTTCTGCACAACACACACACACACACACACACACACACACAGATACAGACAGATACAGACAGAGAGAAAGACACACAGATACAGACAGACACACACACACACACACAGACAGACAGACAGACAGACAGACACACACACAGAGAGAGAGAGACACACACACACACACACACACACACAGACACACACAGACACACACAGACACACACAGATACAGACAGACACACACACAGACACACACACACACACACACACACACAGAGACACAGACACACACACGTGTAAATGCCAAAGAAAATAAAGCTGAGATGCTGCCACCTGTTGTCTAAAGTCTGGAGTAGCACAGAGAACCAATGAGTGTCTCTGCACCAAATGTGTACTAACATCTGTGTAACTCAATCTCACAGTTTACTAGAAACCCATCACGCCTGCTGTTCTTTACCAGTTATCAAATAACTCAAATGCTCCGAAGCAAAAGAGCAAACAAAATCCCCCCCGTGGGGCATCCTGGCAGATGCTCGGCAGAAATCAACACCCGTGACCCTCCCCCCTCCTCCACCCCCGATCCTTACACCCTGCGGCGCTGTGTCCAAGTTGGTTTTTGGCACAGACAAAAGCAGGGTATGAGACGGTTCCAGAAAAAACATTAGATAAGCCACAACGCTACAACACATGAGCATAAAACAGATAAGCAGAGACAAGAAAAATGACACAACCACTGTTCCAGATCTTGACAGCTGGCGGGTTAAAACCCGGTGGAAAAACGCGACAACGCAAAATTTCTTTTGAAAAAAAGCACCAAAAATGTGGGAAAAAAGCGACAAAAATGTTGAAAAAGGCGACAAAAAAGCCAAAGAAAAGATTTCTCCAGCTTTCGATTTGACTATATACTTTGCCAAAGCGACCTTTTTTATTTCCTTTTTTTCCACAGTATGTAGAAGTGCAATACTTCAAATAAAACATACTTGAGTAAAAGTCAAATTACAGATTTACATTCCTAATGTGTCTGTATGTGTAATTTGCCAAGTTTTGCCCATTTTACTTCAGTGTTGGCAGAAATCTAAAAGGGATCCTCCATATTTTGGGACATTTTTGCACCATGAGCCTGAACAGACGTGACATTCGAGGCCTCAGTGCTGCAGGTGAGTTTCAAATTCCTGCAGCCCAGATACTGTACTCGAGGGCACATACTGTTCATAAACTCCGCCGATGCTCACAGCGAGTCATAAAATGACAAACCGCAAAAAAAAACCCAAACACTCATCAACCCTCTAGCCACATCAGAAAGTTACCGCTCAACTCTTATCCAAGATATGACGTCAACACTCAAATTAAAGCTGTCTAAAGCTAAAATTTTGTCCTCCCAGCATTCCTCCACG
The DNA here is from genome assembly GCF_008315115.2 of Sander lucioperca. Classification (NCBI taxonomy): domain Eukaryota; kingdom Metazoa; phylum Chordata; class Actinopteri; order Perciformes; family Percidae; genus Sander; species Sander lucioperca. Next base: position 1,155,115 of record NC_050196.1, on the reverse strand, counting down.
TCATTCTGACACGTAGTCCTCATTCCACTGGTGGAAGAAGCTATCAGATCCTTTACTAACACCACACTGTTAAAAAAATACTCTGTTACAGGTAAAAGTCCCGCATTGAACATGTTACTTCAGTAAAAGTATGTAAGTGTCATCAGGAAAATGTACTTAAAGTACTAATCATCTCAGCTGGACTTGTAGCCGTTATATTGTTGGCTAGTTTACTTCAGAATAAAACATCCGATTTTATAAATATTTGTTATGTGTTTTGTGTGCAGGAATCTTAAAGTGTAAAGTAACTAGTAACTAAAGCTGTAACAGATGAATGTAGTGGAGTAAAAAGGACAATATTTCTCTCTGAAATGTAGCGGAGTAGAAGTAGAAAGTGGCATGAAAAGAAAAAGACTCTACTTAGTTACATTCTGCTGCTGGCCAGTCACCCCCTCTGCCTGATATCTGCACACAAGAGTCTGTTTTGGCTCTCCTTGGTGGAAATGATTTAGGGGTGCCGTGCAAAACATGTTGCTGCCTCCATAGGAAGAGAAGACAATGGATGAATCTACTCTGGGTTCGGGGTTGAGGGCAGTTCAGGCTCAAGTCTTGCACGCAGAAAAGCCAAAAAGTTCCACTGTAGAGCTGCGTCAGCCAGTAAACTTGAATGATGACTAGAAATGAGTCAGCCGTTGAATAAAAGCTACTGAGTCTTGTGAACAAACGGCTTCTGTTTTCGGAGGGTTGGGGCGCAATTATTGGTATCGCGGCTTGTAGAGTCAAGTGTGAGAAGGATACTTTTATATGAACTTAGCTCCAGGCTAAAGTTAATCTCCTTGCTAACACTCGGTTCCTTAAGCCTGCACAAACCTGTGGCGTTATATCGCACAAGTTACATATTTTGATCAGTTTTTAATGTTTGGGGGGGGATGCAGTGTGTTTGCAGAATGTGCAAAGAATATACAGTATCATAACCTTCAAATTTCAATTAAAACATTATTTAAAAACCAAGTGTTTAAGAGTCAGTGTCAGTCCTTGCAGTACGTTTCAGGGATTTTAGCTGATGTCATTGTCCACGTAGGCTAAAATGAAATATCTTGCTTAAGGGCACCTCGGCTGCATTGCTGTGGCAATCAAACTTGCGTTCTTTCGGTTACAGGAGGTACAAAACCAAAGTTCCAACAAGAGGCCAGATTCCGGCTCCTAGTAGAGCTGCACGACACAGGGAAAATGCGCTAACGTTGTTGAATATGGCGATAACTATCACGTGCGATGAACAAACGGATATTAAAGTGTCCTCAGTTCTGCTGCTAAAACACAACAAACTGAACAATGAATTGGATATAAAAGGCAGCACCAAAAAAAAAGAATGACAGTTTGTGTGTAATTATATATTATATAATAATTTAAGTGTAATTTTCTACTGACATTTTCTTTCAACCCACCAAACATCTCTGAGTGTCGGACTGGGCGATATAATCAAATATCACAATATTTTGAGAAACACCTCGACGTCGATGTCGCTGCGATCTTGTAGGGTCGACTATTGGCGCTTTCGCTAAATATTTACACAATGAGATTTGTGATAAATAATCATCAGCAATGTGAACACAATGACTGAGTGGGTAAAGGCAAATACCGTAAAAACAAAAACAAACAGCTAGACCAGTCTGGTAAGTTCAGAAAATGACGTCACTTGCCTGTAAAACTAGGGAAAGACGATGCTTATGTTAGGCCTGCACGATATTGGAAAAAACTGGCATTGTGATATTTTTTTCTCCCTGCGATATGAAAAAAAGACAAATTTTTACAAGATGACATAAATAGCCCTATTTAGAAATACTAAATCATTCTCAACTACTGGGGTGATTTTGTAAGGGAGTGCATCGCCATAGAAAATGAAAAAGGAAATTTTCTTATGTGAACCATTCTTTAATGCTTTACAAACACAAAGCAAGTAAGCTGTGACTGCTCTTCTGAAGAGATTTTGGAGAGGGACATTAGGAAGAAATACACCGGCTGACCGACATGACACCATTGTATTCATATAATACTGTCAATCCAGGCTAAAGTCAATGATATTAATAACGCATGCATGTTGCTTCCTCTAAATTTCAGGTTGTGGTCGACTAGCGGGGCCTGCTTTGGTTGTTTGATGCACTGATCTTACGTCACATGACCACCTGTCTTAAAAAGGGGGGAGGGTTGGCCGGTAACAATCACGATAAAAAGGAGAACGGTGAAAGTTTACTTTTCTATCAAGCAGCAAAAAAAAGGTTTTAGCGTCAACATCTCAACTCAACGTCCTGCGATGTTGACGATGAACCAAAATATCGTGCAGCCCTGGCTTATGTCATATCAAGATATTACGATATCCAAAATCTAAGACGATACCTAGTCTCATATCACGATATGGATTTATATTGATATATTGCCCAGTCCCATCCGAGTGCCTTTCACGATGTGTTCATTGTGCCAGCTGATATCGCGATGGCGATAAAAACAGCGATGAGATTGTGCAGCCCTAGTTCCTACTTTTAGAAATTAAATTCAAATGACCCCCTAATGTTTACTCGCCATTTGTGGGCGACTACAGCGGATTAGAACTTGAAGAGCGGAGCAGGTGGGAGAAGCAGACCGCAGCCTGCCGCTATCACCGTCATCGCCACCTCAAAGCCGCGTGCAGCTCTGCAGCTGAGAAAACATAGCATTCCCCAGTAACGCAGAGCGGCTTCTGACCGGCTGGTTTAGATGGCAGATTGCATAGAAAGATGGAAAGCAAAACATCCCCCCCCCCCCCCCCTCTCAGCATGAGATCATACATACACTTCCGCTGTCACTTTTAAGTAGCTGGCAGCAGGTAGAAAACACCCACAGCTGCCTTTATGGGGCCTTTTTAAAGCCCTCTGTAGGGAAGGTCATATTATTTGCATGCGGTTGGTTTGATGTTCCATTTGTTACTGTCTACAGGTCTGATCAGTCTGAGGGCTGAACTTGAGACGCACGCAGGATGAAAGCTGTAATTAGAGACAAAAAAAATACAAAAAAAATAAATAAAAAATGGGAGTGAACCGCAGTGAAGAAATGTCCTCCCAGCTATGTGGAACATTTGTTTTAAGAAGCTGCCGTTTGCTCAACCTGAGGATACAACACCTTGTTCTCTACTGCAGGGGTGTCCAAGTCAACTTCACAAACAAGAATCGCATTAGGGGCCAGACATGTTCGATAAGCTTTGATTTAACCGCAAAAGTCAAATATCTTTGACTGTATTAATACATGTCTCTCAGTCTAAGTCTTCTCACTTACAGTTTGGTTGACATAAAGCCCTGAAAAAGTCAGAAAAAAGGTCCTTAGTTCAGCAAAACAAGCAAAACAAAGACTACTTTTTTTTTTTCAGCCTGAATATGTAAACTTTCTGGTATTTCTGAGTCTATAAGTCGGCAAATCTGCCAAATTCTGCTCTGAGTGCCGCGTAACTGCAGTCTGAAAAACAGTTTCCCGTCCTTTTGGTCATCTGGCACATACTACCTAATTAATTAGCCTAATTATTAACGCTGTCTATCAGTAAACAGAAGTGATGTGGTGACTGCCGTTCCGGTGTGTGCGCCAGTGTCTGTGTGTCGGGCCCGCCCCCCCCCCGCGAAGCTCCGACGTGCAGACAGCAGAGCAACAGAAGAAAGTAGCTGCAGCTTCACCAAAATGAAGACTGAAAAACACAACTATTTTGGTACAAACATTTACTCGCCGCGTGGCGGACAGCCCTCTGAATTTAACTTGCCAAGCGGAAAATGTACCCCCATTTGGGGGGGGACTGGCGAGTGTTCATTTCGGACCCTGCAAGGGACCATGGAACGCCAATGTACGCTACTCAGCAACAAGTGAAAGCGGGGGCAAGGTTGCGCGACTAAAGTTAAAATGAATTGAACTTTGAAGGCGAGGAACGAGAAGCGAATTGCCTGTACGTGTGAAAAACAGCTTGGATGCCTAACGTTCCACGTTGTAGAGACTCTACGTTACACCGAGAGACGGGGCTCACGTAGTAGGAGCTGACACATAAATGAAAAGATTTGTGCCGTAATGTGTAATGTTGTCATTTCTTTTTGTTTTTTTTTAAATTGGTATCGGAAAAAGTATCGTTAGGAACCTATATCGAAGTCACAGTATTGGTATCGTTATCGACGACCATATAATATGGATATATCGTCCAGCCCTAGTCCCAACCCACGGCGTCTGACTGAGGCGTTCAAGTAGACTTTTTGCGTCAGTAACAAACGCCAAAAGGCACCTGACCAAACGTTGCACAATGTAAGTTAATAGGGCAATTGTCCAGCTTGTATTTACCTTCACAAAAGTGCTCGTTTTGCCGCTGACAGGCTCAGATTAATATTCTAAGTGTCTGACAACATTATGGAAAGGATCCCTACAGAGATAGACCTTTAAAACCTCTTTAAGACCTTTCTGATTAACCAGAAACAGCTCTGAGGTCACTAGCGCTAAACCCACCAGACTCCATTAAAAAAAACAATACTTTTAGCGTGTATAGAACCAACATATTTTCACATGTAAATCTGTAAACTATGTGTTTATTTCAACCACAACTATAGATGTGATGGTTGGAAAAGTGGACAGACGAACCAAAACTGCTTTTCATAGTTTTATTTTGTTTCTGTCGACTTTGAATGAATTGTACTTTACGATGCTATAATTACTGATTATTTACATGGAGTCTGGTGGGTTTAGCGAACGCAGTTTCGCGGATGTTTTTATATTTAAAAAAGGGATCTTACTCTTTATCAGAACTTGCAAAACAGGGGCAGTGCTCCTTTAGAAAATCCACACGTGTCCTTCTGTGAGAACTCTTTAAAGAAACAAACTCATAGTCACAATACTTTATGTACAAGATGGCAAATAAAATGCTATAATAATATATCACTTCTAACTTGGCCTGCAGCTATAATACAAATATATATATATATATATAGAGGCCCTACACAAGTGAAATTTCCACATTTGTGATAGCAGAAATGGGCTTCATGTTCAGACAGGCTGTGCATCCAGGAAAGAAAATGTAAAATCATGAGATAAACAGTCTGACATTTCCCTTCTGATGTAACTATCCCCTGTATTATATTCCCTTTGCATCCCGAATATAAGCCATGCAGTTATGTGAACAGCTACTCATTTTGTACGACGCAGCACACGGGGGTTTTATGACCATTTTGTTGCCATTCGCTTTGATAAAATATAGCATCATATATCAAGGACCACCCAGGGGAAACGTCTGCTGCCTGTGTCGCAGCATACTTTTGCTAAGTACTTACATGTTATGTAAACACAGTAAATCTGAGAGGCGGTATATCTGTTAAATGCAGAGAAAGAAAACAAAGGCTTGTGATTCCTGAGGATTTGCGTGGGGGGAAAAACCCGCCCCCTGCTCCTCTCACGGTGTCAGTCAGTAAATTATTGATTAACGATGCTCAATGTTTGACAGGAGCTTTTTACAAATCCCTTTTTTGGTGGAGCCACTTTTCCCACAGGCCTGATTCATCCTTTGGTACTTATGTTATTAATTTCCTACATTTTCCCAAAAAACCTTTCAAATCTGCTCAGAGATGTGGACTTCAGACTTGGTGATTTGGACTAGAGTAGACTCAAGTCACCTTTCTTATGACTTAAGATTTGACAAAAAAAACAAAAACAATTGGACTTGTAAGTTAATGACTCGAGACAACTTGATTTGAGGCCTGAGGACTCGCGTGTAATCACAAGTTTGAATGTTAGCTGTTAAATCTAAAATAATATAACTTAACGTGGTCACGTTTCTGTCTAACTATCAAGTATGCGATGCAGCAGCAGCGGCGCAAACTGTGAAACACGATTGGACGAGTCAAAAAAGGTCCCGGTACGCGATTGTCATGATTGGATGACGTGAAATCGAAAGCGAGAAAAGAAATCTTCCCGCTCCGTCTCTCTGCTGAGCAGTTAAACTGTATTTCACACTACGATGGTTAAATCTGCAATTAATCCGTGGTTCACATGCATGCCATGACTGACATTTCATATTTCAAAATAGAAAACATTACACTTCATAACACTATTGTATTGTAAACAATTAGCTTCAACAGTAATAGCAGTATGTAGCCTAAGTCAGTCCTACATTTTTCAATGTGGAAACAAAATGTGCTCCTTGGGAAAAAAGTTACCGTTATGCCCTGTTTGTACTAATCAAATGAACTGGACTTTATGATCAAGTGTAGTCAGATGCAAAAGCCCCCCTTCCCTTACTGCATTATATTCCATTACATTTTATATTTTGAATTGTTACCTGCTACCAGGATTTAGTATTTTCCTTGACATAAATTAGTAAGTAAGTCTTACTGAGACATAAGTCTTTGACACTCAAAATGTAATGTGAGGGATGGCCCCCCAGACCCCCCCAGACCCCCCCCCCACTTCATATGTGTCCCTTCAAAGGCCCATTCTGAGTGAGGAAAAACCCTGCACTTGATTTGACTTGACTAAGCTAAGGACTTGCCCAATAAAAAAAAACTTGAGACTTGGACCAAATGACTTGAGACTAACTTGGGACTTGGGCAAAGATGACTTGGTCACAACCCTGAACCCGCTACTTTATCCGTCTATTAACTAACGATTGCGTTTGGCTCAATTTTCAAAACAATGTCAAATTGCAAAAATCGGTTTCTCAAAATGCAACATGTATTCTGGGCTTCTGGAGCTCTACTGTAGCTAAGTGTACACTAGAGCTGTCAGTCTTCCTCTATAATACCATTTGCATTTCATTTGTTTTGTTTTTTAAATATTCAAATAATATTAGAATATATAATGCTCAAATGCAGCCTGTTATTAATATGTACTACCCTACTCAGGCTTTATGCATTGTCAATGCTACTATAAGCATGTGGTTGTTGTTACACGTTCTGTCCACTAGAGGGACTTCCAACATCAGCCTGGCCTTGAAGGGGACCTACGTCACGACTAGGGCTGAACGATATGGACAAAATTTCATATCTCGATATTCATGCCAGATATCTCGATATCGATACGATACGATATGACTACGGGTTCGGTGAAAATCAAGTATTTTTCAGAAAAATAAACACATCATAATACAAAAGAGTGCAGTTTTATTGATTAGAACTCACTGCCAGTCATCAACATTACTGTAACATAGTCACCAATCAATAAATAAACTGCAGCTCTGCTTTAACAAAAAAAATAAAATGCAGCAGCTGGTGGAAGGTGAAACATTGAAAGTGCATTGAAGTGCAACATCTTATATTCTTCATAAGACAACGTAACAGTATGCAGAAAATGCATAACAAAACAGAGGTAGTTACAGCACAGTTACAGATTCTTTGCCAGGAACACTAGCTTGTTAACCATGTCTGTGTGAGACTGTGTACACGGGTACCATGTCTTTTGCAATGTGATAAGTTATAGCGTCTGTAATGTCTTTATGTCTGGTGGACGTCGACTCATATGGTGTAACACTACTGAAAGCATCAGCAATCATACTTTGCTTGGGCCTCTTTTGGGATGACTGAGAAGTCCCCAGTGTTTCTCTCATTGTCATACACTCTTCGTGCAGCACATGATGGTGTTGTTTCAGGTGGTGAAACATGTTTGTTGTGCTACCTTGCTTCGTCGCAATTTTCGCCAAGCACGACTTGCACAACACCTCGCTCTGGTTGACATCATCCTTTCTAAATCCAAAATACCTCCAATTTTGGCACAAAATTAGTTTCTGCATCGCCACCGGCCGCATTATCTTCCGCACTCATGTTACTTTTCTTTCGTTTCGATTTCCCCGCTGTGAATGTCCTGTGTGTGTGCGTCAGTCTCCGTCTCCCTCACTCCTGCCCTTCTATGTTTGTCATTGGCTGGCTTCAGCTGTCGATCCACATGAATTAAGCTTTGTGGTTGGCTGGCCGTAATGGTGCGTTCAAGGGCAATCGTAAAAGTGATTATGGTGACTGCCAGAGCTGTACATGCAGGGCGTGCGCGGAGGAAAATCTATCGTTTATATCGTTACTTTTTCGATATTAATATCTTGAATGTTCATATCTAGATATAGATACGATAACGGTATATCGTTCAGCCCTAGTCACGACGCATTGCATTTCTGACACGCCACTCTCTGTTTACATTAATTTTCCACCACGAGCACACAGCGACAAACACGACTCAACAGAGAACTCTGGAATGAAACATTATCTAACAAGTGTAGTGAAGCGGCTCTGTTGTAAAGGCTAACGGTGCTCGGTTAGCACAATGACATCATGTTAGAAAGCACAGCCGAAACGACTTGTCATAAACTAGCTAAGTAACAATAGTGTTAGCCATGATGCTAACGGCATTGATAACTAAGCCAAACAGTGCTGCCACTACTATTTTAGTGATTTATAAGCAACCTGTTTCTTGCAGATTGTCACATTACTGAGAATATAGCTGAAGGTAATTAATGAAGTGGAAGCTAATTCTGACAGCTGTAGGGCAGCTAACATTCACTTTAGCTGTCTCCATGAAGCTCCCAGCTAAGCTAACTCTGACAGCTGTAGGGCAGCTAACATTAACGTTAGCTGTCTCCATGAAGCTCCCAGCTATGTTAACTCTAACAGCTGTAGTGCAGCTAACATTAACTTTAGCTGTCTCTATGAAGCTCCCAGCTAAGCTCCTATAACTTGCAACCCAGTTAGGAAACAAGAACGAGCTAACTAATGATAACATAAGCATTTTGGCTCGGTGGATGTCGATTTTAAAGTCATGTTAAAACTATTTCTCATCCTTCTTCCGATTTCCAGCCGCAGCCTGTCACTCCCCCTGTGCTAACTTTACTCGGTACGTAACGTTAGCTCACAATGCCTTGTTTTTCTCACTCCCGCTAACGTATTGTTCATCAGACGTGACATGACAAAAGCATTTCGTTTTCACATGCGGGTAGGCCAAGGCAAGAAGAGGAAGATTAGGTAATGTTAGCCAACATATTTATAAAAAATAAAAAAAATAAAAGAAATCACATTCGAATAGTAATTTCAGCATTCGAATAGTATTAATTTTTTTTTTACTATTCGAAATATATTCGACTTTCAGAATTTGTTCCAATAGCCCTAGTGTAAACTGACAAACTGGAATCACTGCTTTTCTTATGACGGATTTCTCCCTGGATCATTGTTGGACACGAGAGCAAAACCATGAGCGTAGAGAGACTTCTTCAATTCTGACGGACAGACTCAAATCGGACGCATATGTTGACGATTGCTTGCAGAAAGTTTTTCCTTCTACACTGCCAAATATCTCAGTGTCATGTTATTCAAAAGAATAAGAAAAAAAACAAAAAAACAACAACACCAGGATAAACAGAAACCATTGCGCCGTGAGCGTGAGCAGATTTCTCATGAATTCTTGTGTGAAGTTTGTCAGAGGGTTTCTGCAAATAAGTCTCTACACAAATGTGTGGGCATGCCTGAATGTCAGCGCAGTGTTTGTGTGTATGTGTATGTGTATGTGTGTGTGTGTGTGTGTGTGTGGTAAAACTTGGCGCTGAAGATTGAGTGTGTCTGTTTCTCTGGGGCAGGGACTGATGAGCCCTGAAGAAGGGAAAATATGAACAAACCGCAAATCACCACCCTTTACACACACACACACACACACACACACACACACACACACGCATACACACACGCAAGCACGCACACACAAGTTCAAAATCATTGATGGATTAGTCAACGGGCCGACCAGGAACAGGGGCTCGAGGGGTCAGGGGCTTCCCGTGACAGAGTCTCTGTTGAACTTAGTGCTGTGCAATTAATCCAAATTTTGATCGCAATTTTGATTCCGGCTCCCGACGATCACACCAACAATGAAATCGAGAAAAAAAAAACTACTATTTTGCACGTTACGTTTTGCAAGCAAACTCTTATTTTGTCTCGTGTTCTGAAGGGGAATTCAAAAAAAGTTCAAACGGGAAAAAAGTATGAAGGGAAACTTCACAGTTCAAGGTGTTTTCACTGTTGCTTTTTAATTCCAATAAATGCAACATCTTCCCGAAAGTCAACGAGTAGGAATCGTGTTAAATAATGGTGATTTTAAATATTGACCAAAATAATCGCGATTATGATTATTTTTTTCTTCAAGTCAATTAGGTCAATTAAATGACTATTACAAAGAGATACAATACAACCTCAAGGTGCAAAAACCACCAGAGAGAGACGCAAAACTACAACAAACAAAAAAATATAGACTCAAACTAAAAAAGAGACGCAGAGGTTACATGCTTCACTTCTGCAAAGCAAACAAAGGCTTCAGAACACAGTAGAGGGGACGCTATGAGCTATTCATCATTCCCAATGGACAAGTCCAGACATTCACACATCAACCACAACTTCATTCCAGCCTAAAAAATACCAAGCGTTGAGATCATGTGTCAGCACACATAGCCTGCTCATTATTCAGACAAATTCAGCAGTGGATGAGAATATCAGTGCAGCGTGACATCAGGACTTCGCGTAAACATACACGCCACTTTCCTAAAGCCAAGTGGTGTGTTATCTGTACGCATTTTGAGCCACCCGCGCGTATGTCTACGCCGTATACAGCGGACGGCAGTCTGCAACGTCACAGCGTAAACACACACGCCACTTTCTAAAGCCACGTGGCGTGTTATCGCGAGGACACGGTCCCCGGTCTCCTGCGTTGTTTGACCCATCCTCCCCCCCTCCCCCCCGACCAACCTCCCTACGTGGATTTCCGCCCTTTCACAATACTCGCTACGGCGTCAATTCACACGCAATCGCAAGGTAATGTAAGTCAATGGAGGCCAAACGGCGTTGATAAACACGCTAAAAAGAGAGCGTCTTGATAACACGCCAATAACAACATACGAACTGGCATGTCATACACACGCCACTTCATGACATCAGTCTGCATAGTGAGTCATAAAATGACAAACGGGGCAGCAAAATATGTGTCAAAGCATTCTGAATTAGGTATTGTGGTGCTGCAGAGACATTCCATCCTACACATCATATCCTACAGACTAATGAAAAATTCTTTCTTTGGTACAGATTCTTGCATAAATCACACTATAATCATTTAAAAATATATTTTTTTAATATTTTTCAATGAAAATGAGAATAATGATCCAAAAATGATCACTCCCTCCAATATCGTCAATCATATCGCAACGCAATCGCATATTTTCCTCATATCAGTGCAGCCCTACTGTAAATGCATATCGGTTCCAAATATCCGTTATCGGTTTCATTAACTACTAATAAATCGGTATCGATATCGGCCTTGAAGAACCAGTATCGGTCGACCCCTAGAAAGTAGCCGACTTCAAAAGATAGCCTACCAAAACGTTTGACATCATTTTAGCAGTATTTTCTGCATTTTTATGGACTATTTTTTTACGGTCACATTTTCTTTAAAACTCCGCCGTATTAATTCAAGGAAGCCTTAGTACAAACATGCAAAAAAGTAGTTCGAGCATAAAGTACAAACTGCATCACCCACTGACCTGTGCGCTGGGATCGGGTCTGTGTGACGACCATCAGCAGGAGGATGCACGTCCGCGAGCTCCATGTCGACCACCTGTCGGCTCCACGCATCCTTCAACTGTTCGTTATTTTGGAGAAAAAAATCAGTTCAAATCCTTCCGAGGCTGTGTTCATCTCCAGCGGACACTTTCAGCAGCTTGTTGGGGGGTGGGGGGGTCGGGGATAAATCTCTGTGAGGGGAAAGTTTCACCGAGCTCTTCGTCTACCTGTGGAACGGGCTGTGTGCAAAATGAGTTCGGCGGCAAGCCGGAGGGAACTTCCTGCATGGGTTTTTTTTTTCAAAATAAAAGCTCTACTGGTGACCATTTTTCTGCAGTAATAAAGTCAATTCACTTTATTGAAATTTTATTGAAATAATGTCTGGTACAGGATATAAAATCCTCTATTCCAGACTCAAGCAACACAACACAAATATATATATTCACATTCTAATATGTTGTTTTCATAAAACACACTGTCATGATTAAAATGTTCTAACAATTCATAAATAAGTTACAAAGGCGTAATGTATAATTATAAAGCTTGTCAGTCATTTTTACTGACAAGCTTTATAATTATACATTACGCCTTTTGACAGGCAAAATGCATCCAACCTATTCTTAAAAGAATTAATTGTTTATTGTCATTTCACGGAGTGCTTGCATATTCAGAAGAAACGAAAAGTTGTTTCTCATCAGTGGTAATTAATAAAAACAGAAATAAATACTTATAAGTTAAAAGAAGATCTATCTGAGTTTTCTGTTGCACGACTAAAACTACTTTTGAACGTACACATGTTCCACCAAAACAAGTTCCTTCCCGAGGCTATTTCGCAGAGGCACCGTGGCTCCGTCCGGCGCTTAGCACCGCCCGAGACGACTGTGATTGGTTTCAGACTGATCTCATGAAGTGGCGTATCTATGACACGCCAATTCGTGCCATTATTGGCGTGTTATCAAGACGCATACTCGCTTTTTAGCGTGTTTATCAACGCCGTTTGGCCTCCATTGACTTACATTACCTTGCGATTGTGTGTGAATTTACGCCGTAGTATGAAAGGGCGGAAATCCGCGTAGGGAGGTTGGTCGGGGGGGAGGATGGGTCAAACACATTACTTTCACCCAGGAGACCGGGGATCGGGTCCCGCGTGTCACGTTTCCTAAACTCAACCGCAGCTTTCTTCTCGCGATAACACGCCAAGTGGCGTGTATGTTTACTTCTGCTGTATACAGCGTAGACATACACGCGGATAGCTGAAAATGCGTACAGATAACACGCCACTTGGCTTAAGAAAGTGGGCGTGTACGTTTACGCGAAGTCATGACGTCACGTTGAAACTCTGGTGGTGCTCCTCAGATCTCTGCAGGGTAAATCCAGACAGCTAGCTAGACTATCTGTCCAATCTGAGTTTTCTGTTGCACAACTAAAACTACTTTTGAACGTACACATGTTCCACCAAAACAAGTTCCTTCCCGAGGCTATTTTGCAGAGGCACCGTGGCTCCGTCCAGCGCTTAGCACCGCCCAAGACGATTGTGATTGGTTTAAAGAAATGCCAATAAACCAGAGCACATTTTTCTCCCATCTAGGAATGCTGTGTGGACTAGCCAGACCTTCTTCCTCCTCCTCCGCAGCGCTGCGAATGCCAACCCAAAGAAAGGGGAAGGTGAGGGACATTTTTAGGCTTTTTGAGAAAACATTCGGGCCTGGAGCCACAGAGTTGTTTTTTTTTTATTATCTTGAAACCTTTTTCCCAGCAGGACTCCTCCCGTTGTGGAGCGCAGCCTCGAGGCTTCCCAATCCATCTGACTTTATGAAGTTTCACAAAAACTTCCCCCGCAGGCTCAAATAAGCTGTTGAACTCCCCGTGTTCCAATCAGAGGAGTAGAGTGACAGCTGACAGAAAGAAATGGTGCTTTACAGAGGTGGAATGTAATTAAGTAAATTTACTGCAATACTGCACTTCAGTCCAAATGTTGAGGTACTTGTACTTTACTTGAGTCTTTTTCTTTTCATGCCACTTTCTACTTCTACTCCGCTACATTTCAGAGAGAAATATTGTACTTTTTACTCCACTACATTCATCTGTTACAGCTTTAGTTACTAGTTACTTTACACGTTAAGATTCCTGCACACAGAACACATGTAGTTGATCAAATCCTTGATGTTTTATTATAAATTAACTGAATACGTGAGAAATGCCAATTAGTGGAGAATCTGAAAGTTAATAAAGGGGGGGGGGGGAAGTCACTGTACCGCCGTAGATTTGACATTTTCAGATAAAAAGTGGACTCAAATCAAGTCCCTTTCTTTTACAGCCAACATCATGCCTCAAGTCAAGTCTCGAGTCATTAACTTACAAGTCTAATGTCGACCTTACACCATGGGGGAAGGAGAGAGAGAGGGAAGGAGAGGGATGGAAGGAGAGAGAAGGAGGTAGGGAAGGAAAGAGAGGAAAGGAAAGATAGGGAAGGAGGTAGGGAAGGATAGAGAGGGAAGGAGGTAGGGAAGAAGGAACCAGAGCCCCTGGTTACAATGTGCCCCCCGCCCAATGTTGAAACAGAACCTACGCCCTTGATTGTAGGCCCAGTTTAATATGGAACTCAATTTCATCCAGTATACGTATGTAGTTGGGGGGGCTTACTCCTTCTCTTTTTCAGCGTAGGGCTCCATGGTTGAAGACCCCTCTGTCCTAAATCCAGCCCTGCAAACAGCTAGATAACCCTCGTGGTGAGATTCTCAAAATATCGAGCTAAACGTGATCGCTTCACCAAATCAGAAGTCTAACCAGCCTCCATGTAACAGCAACAGTGAGACCTCCTTCCTTCTCCCTCTCTCTCCTTCTCTCTCCTTCTCCTTCTCCCTCTCTCTCCTTCTCCTTCTCTCTCCTTCTCCTTCTCTCCTTCTCTCTCCTTCCCTCTCTCTCCTTCTCCCTCTCTCTCCTTCTCCTTCTCCTTCTCCCTCTCTCTCCTTCTCCTTCTCTCTCCTTCTCCTTCTCTCCTTCTCTCTCCTTCCCTCTCTCTCCTTCTCCCTCTCTCTCCTTCTCCCTCCTTCTCCTTCTCTCTCCTTCTCTCTCTCTCCTTCTCTCTCTCCTTCTCCTTCTCTCTCTCCTTCCCTCTCTCTCCTTCTCCCTCTCTCTCCTTCTCCTTCTCTCTCCTTCTCCTTCTCTCCTCTCTCTCTCTCCTTCCCCCTCTCTATCTCCTTCTCCCTCTCTCTCCTTCTCCCTCTCTCTCCTTCTCCCTCTCTCTCCTTCTCCCTCTCTCTCTCCTTCTCCCTCTCTCTCTCCTTCTCCCTCTCTCCTTCTCCTTCTCCCTCTCTCCTTCTCTCTGCTTCCCTCTCTATCTCCTTCTCCCTCTCTCTCCTTCTCCCTCTCTCTCCTTCCCTCTCTCTCCTTCTCTCTCTCTCCTTCTCCTTCTCTCTCTCTCCCTCTCTCTCTTTCCTCACTGTTGAGTGAGTCATAGACTCGGGCTGATGCAGGTTTTCCAAGCATTTGTTTCTCTGTTCAGACACGTTGGCCTGCAGCGTCTGTGTGTGTGTGTGTGTGTGTGTGTCTGTGTGTGTGTGTGTGTGTGTGTGTGTGTGTGTGTGTGTGTGTGTGTCTGTGTGTGTGTGTGTGTGTCTGTGTGGCACCTGTCTGTTGCCCGGAATAAAAACTGCATTCCTGAAAGAGAGAGAAAGGCTTGTTGTGATGACAGACGCTCCATCACTGCCAGCGCTGGAATGTAACTAAGTACATTTACTCCAGTACTGCACTTCAGTCCAACTGTTGAGGTACTTGCACTTTACTAGAGTCTTTTTCTTTTCATGCCACTTTCTACTTCTACTCCGCTACATTTCAGAGAGAAATATTGTACTTTTTTACTCCACTACATTCATCTGTTACAGCTTTAGTTACTAGTTACTTTTTACAGGTTCTCAGTTATATAATATATAAGTATTTGCATTTCTTTTGAGTTTTTGTAAATAGTGATCTCATTGTTTCGTTCTATAATGTCTACATTTCATAAAATGGGCATCATCGGACAAAGTATGTTCATATATTTTGTGATTTTATAATTTTGTACTTTTGGCTACAAAAAAATACATTTTAATAGATTTAGGGGTAATTTCAAAGATGTTTTTAAAACAGCGGTCACGGCCGGACGGCCGCACCACGTGATATTTTGACACTTTAAATACAAGAAAAATTACAAATAACTAATGTTTTTTGAAATGTTAAAGTGAATAAATATATGGGAGAGATACTACATATATATTTTTTGTTGTTGTTGCATTTAACCCTTTTTGTAACTGAAGAAAATGCAGTCAGACGGAACACGTAGGCGTCCCGTCACTGACCAAACCCACACAAATCCACCTTTATTTAGCAATCGTTTGAGTTGTATTGATAAGAATCCGCCCTTCCAAGGGGCGAGCAGCTGCTCTTTTGGTTTTCCACAGCTCCGTAGGCAGAAGGAGAGTGTAATAGGGTGTGTTAGAACATGCCCTCCCCAACACCTGAACCGTTGGACTGCACAGACACACGTCTCTCTCCCCCTGTGCTCTAGTCTGGATCCCCCGGCTCCTCGTTCCAGTGTTAATCCTCAGAGCACACGCAAAGATAAAGTCCCATGTTTTTGCGCCAGCGGCTGTATTCTCAGGAGGGGGAAGGGTGGGGGGGGCATGTGTCCTCACACACTTCAAATTTAAATTCCATCCATCTTCTCTCTCTGCTCTCAGCTGTCAGCGCTCAGGAAGAGTCATCTCTGAGGTAGCACTTATGTTGTAAATGAGCGCAACACTCTCGCAACACACCTGTCATATTTGGTTTTTTTTGTGTCTGAGAGTTGTGCCCTCCCGCCTCGCAGCGAGGAGAAGAATATTAGACTGTGGGTCTCTTTCTAGGGTGGAATTTCCACTGGGGACTAGAGGGTGACACAGGAATCATCCCATCCCGAGCCCACGAAAATACTCCCGTCGTATCCCGATTACGTGACTGCACCCCCATAAAAAATCCTGTCCTGCAAAATCCCGAGAGAAAAACTCCCGAATCCCGTCCCACTCCGCTCCCGTTTGGTTCCCTATGTTGTCTAAAGTATTAGACTCTGTTGCCCCCCTGTAGCATCTTTGGTTAATCACGGTCAAATCACTGAGGTTGCCTTGGAAATTTAGGCTACACTATACATACATTACCTATAGGCCTAGGTAACATGTATTACCTGCAGGTCTAGGTAACATGCATTACCTACAGGTCTAGGTAACATGTATTACCTGCAGGTCTAGGTAACATGCATTACCTACAGGTCTAGGTAACATGTATTACCTGCAGGTCTAGGTAACATGCATTACCTGCAGGTCTAGGTAACATGCATTACCTACAGGTCTAGGTAACATGTATTACCTGCAGGTCTAGGTAACATGTATTACCTACAGGTCTAGGTAACATGTATTACCTGCAGGTCTAGGTAACATGCATTACCTACAGGTCTGGGTAACATGCATTACCTACAGGTCTAGGTAACATGCATTACCTACAGGTCTAGGTAACATGCATTACCTACAGGTCTAGGTAATATGCATTACCTACAGGTCTAGGTAACATGCATTACCTACAGGTCTAGGTAACATGCATTACCTACAGGTCTAGGTAACATGCATTACCTACAGGTCTGGTCAAGGTAACATGCATTACCTACAGGTCTAGGTAACATGCATTACCTACAGGTCTGGTCTAGGTAACATGCATTACCTACAGGTCTAGGTAACACGCATTAACTACAGGCCTAGGTAACACGCATTACCTGCAGGTCTAGGTAACACGCATTACCTACAGGTCTAGGTAACGTACATTACCTGCAGTAAATAATAAAATAAAGTCAAATAATGTAAAAAAAAACAAAAAAGCATAGAAAAAAAACAGATTAAAGTGTCTAAACAAGAGTAGAAAAGAACCCTTCTAATAATTTTGAAAAAATAAAAATGTCTAAACGTTAAAACCATCAAAAGCGCAATTTTTTCTCTCGAAACACACGTGAAAAGCGCCAGCTCAGATCTTGATCGGCCAACGACCAGCGTTCTCCGACGGGGCGAGAGAACGGTGACGTAGTTTATGATACCATGACGCCCAAAACGGGGAAGTGGGTTGTTATATTTACTTTCCCCACGTGGCGTTTTACCTTCCCCGGGCTATCGGACAACCCTTAATGTTGAACCCTGAAGACATCTTTTTCTTATTAAAAGATTAGTAGCCTACTATTCTTTATATATATATATATATATATACATAGAAAGTGGTGCTCCAGTGCCGTTACAGTCATTCCCCGGCTGCAATGGCGGTGCAATGACTCAGACCCGAAACGCTGACCAATCAGAGCAGACTGGGCTTTTTCGGAAGGGGGGTCTTAAAGAGACAGGTGCTAAAACAGAGCGTTTCAGACAGAGGGTGAATACAGGTCTATCCAGACAGACAGTATGCGAAAAATAAAGAGTTTTTGTTAACATTAAAGCATGTAAACATGTTCTAGTAGAAAACCCAAAATACAACAATGGACCTGAAAATGGGCACGATACAGGCCCTTTAAAAACTAGATTTAGATTTAGGGACCTCTCTTCAAGACAGTCTGGGGACTGACCTTAATTTAGTGGCTTTTACCAAAACTGAGCGGGTCCTCTTTCATGTTGACTTTGGGAAGCTGCTGACCGCTGATCACCTGAAACACACACAGACACACGCGCACACATACACATACACACCCACACACACTTTCCTTTTTAACCTTTAATGGTGATTGGATTCACCCATGAATATCAGCTGATAAATAAAAGTGAAATATTACCACGTTGCTTTACGACGTAACTGCACATTGAAACAAGCGCCGTGGTTTCAGACTGTCGCTCCAGCTGAGTTTAAAGCATGACCCCCCCCCCCCCAACGCCTATGGCTAGGCAGGTGGTTCATTGTCACAGCGTCACTCAACACGCTGTCATATAACAGCGCTACAGTAGTATCTGTTTATACCGTGATACACTGTGAAATCTCCCTCTGTGTGTTCTGTGTAGCAGCTGCTTACAATAGAGCACATGGGTCAAACTCGAGGCCCGCGGGCCAAATCCGGCCTGTCGCAAATTTGGATCCGGCCCGCAAAATCAATTTAGGTTCACAAACCAAACCAAAGAGACAAACCGCAATTACGCGACAATCAAAGCCGAATTTGGCAAAATTTGCCGACTTTGAGACTCCGAGAGTTTACATATTCAGGCTGTGAAACAGGATGGTGTGAGTCGGCTGCTTTTAAAAATGTAATCTTTGTTTTGCTAAATTCTATGATGACTAAGGAACTTTTTTTTAGGGCTTTATGTCGACCAAACTGTGAGAAGACTATACGAGACAAAGATATTTCACTTTTCCGATTGAATAAAAGTACTAATACCACACTGTAACAAATACTCTGTTACAAGTTAAAGTCCAGAATTGAAAATGTTAAAAGTACAATATTTCTCTCTGAAATGTAGCAGAGTAGAAGTAGAAAGTGGCATGAAAAGAAAAAGACTCAAGTAAAGTACAAGTACCTCAACATTTGGAATGAAGTACAGTACTGGAGTAAATGTACTTAGTTACATTCCACCACTGCATGTAAGTAACATTGAATTAAAATGAGTTTTTATGCCATCTAGCGGCCACGAACAGTAACTACAGCTGCAATAATAAAGTTAGAGGAATTGCATACAACCCTACAATCTATTACACTTACGGTCATCATTCAAAATAAAAGTTGTATAAAAGTCAAAGTCGTTTTAGTTTAAATGTTTTACAGGCCGTATTACAAAACGCTATTGTCTGACTTCATGGTAGTGAAGAAAGATGGAAACGTATTAAACATTTTTCTTCTACTAACCAAAAGTAGGAGAACATTCATTCTGGAGGAAAGTAGCTAGGCTTTCGTTAGCTTCGGCTTTAAGCTAATCCTAGCTACAGTATAATATAGCCTTTCGATGGTACCTACGGTGGCCGTGAGAGCCGGGTTTAGCATATTCCAACATTGTCATAGTCAGTGTCGAAATAAGTGAGGAGTCCTTACTTTGAACCCAAGCCGGTTATGTTTATTTCATTAACTTCCACATTATACGGTTTATGGTTGTCACCATGTATATAACGCTGGAGTTTAAGGTTAAGGGAAACATAACTTACATTGCTGAACGACTGATCCTCCGTTTGTTGCGCCTCTTACTGCTGTGAAAACGTGTTAGACATTTTAGAGAAAGTATGAATGTTGTCTGAAACACACTTTCAGCTTTGTGAAAACTCTGTTATACTAATGAGAACGCAATAAAAGGGACATTTGACTGATTTTTTTCCAACACGTAGACTGCATTGAAAACCACTTCCACGGATGTAGAATAAAAAGGGTTTTCACGCCCTCTAGTGGCCGCGGTCAGTAACTACAACTGCTTTAATATCAAGGTAGCGGAACTGCATATAGGCAATACTTTCCGGTTGCATCCTTCAAAATAAGACTTTTCTACGGTGGCCCTGAAGTGCAAATCACAACAGCAAATAAAAAAACGCAACAACAAATCATAAAGCACAACGGCAAATAGGAAAACACGACAGCAAATATGAAAACATTTCAACAAATCATAAAACACGACAGCAAATAGGAAAACACTTCAACAAATATGAAAACACGACAGCCAATAGGAAAAAATGACAGCAAATATGAAAACACGACAGCAAATAGGAAAACACTTCAACAAATCATAAAACACAATGGCATTAATTTCTACCAGAAAAGGTAGGGCCTATCTAGCAGAGGACGGACCCTCCTGATTGGACAGACGGACTGTCTGTCTGTTAAAAGTAGGCGCTTTTCCGTGTTTTTCACCTCTCCTTCCTGTTAAAAGACAGACAGTCCATCTGTCTTTTTTTTGCTGTTGTGCTTCATGATTTGTTGAAGTGTTTTCCCATTTGCTGTCGTGTTTTCCTATTTGCTGTCATGTTTTATGATTTGTTGAAATGTTTTCATATTTGCTGTCGTGTTTTCCTATTTGCTGTCATGTTTTATGATTTGTTGAAATGTTTTCATATTTGCTGTCGTGTTTTCCTATTTGCTGTCGTGTTTTCATATTTGCTGTCGTATTTTCCTATTTGCTGTTGTATTTTCCTATTTGCCGTTGTGCTTTGTGATTTGTTGAAGTGTTTTCCTATTTGCTGTTGTGTTTTCATATTTGCCGTTGTGTTTTATGATTTGTTGAAATGTTTTCCTATTTGCCTTTTTTATGATTTGCTGTTGCGTTTTTCTATTTGCTGTTGTGATTTGCACTTCAGGGCCACCGTACCTTGCTGCAAAGGGGATCGTTTTAGTTTTAGTTTGCATGTTTAACTGACAGTATTTTACTAAGATTTTGTCTGACTAAATTATAGTGGTAAGTAAGTAAAGCTTTTTCTTCTACTAATAAAGTAGGAGAACATAGAAAGTAAGTAGTGGTAGTAACAAAGGAGGCTTAAATTAGATGATTTCCAATGTGTTTTGTTGCTTTATGTTTTAAATACATTACTTTTAGTTTTAATTTTAGTCTACATCTGAAAATTAAGCATAATATTGGCTCTCTATATTATAAAATATGTAATATATATAATATTATATTCACCATTCAAAGACCCTGTAGGAATATTAAAGGACAGAAGTCTTATTTGCATGAAAATGAAACGATCTTTAAATCATTCAGCCACTGGCTGCACAATATATTGGTTTTTTTTTAATCGTCATCATGATATCAGCTGATACTTTCTATTTGTGGGAGTAGAAAGAAAATATCAGCAGAAAACTGCACTTTAAAAACTTTGAAATTTCTTTTGTAGTGCTGCCTCTTACATTCAATTCAATTTGTTCAATAAAAGAAAGTTGGAACGGATTTCCTTTCATTAGTTTTAAACTCGAGCAGTTTGTTGTATTTTAGCAGAACACTGAAAGCAGCAGAAACTGAGAACACTTTAATATCTGGTTATTTATCGCGAGTTATATCGTTATCGCGACATCCAACAACGTGAACGCATATTTTCCTTGCGTCGTGCAGCCCTAGTGCACGCGTTCTGTTACCAAACGGACTAATGCTGCGTTCCAGGCAACCCGTAACTCGTGTTTTCACAACCTTCTCCCCGTGAAAGTACCGTGGAACGGCAGTCAAACCCGTAACCTACTACTCGTGAACTCGTACCAGATCGTTGTACTCCCAGTTACAGACATTAACGTTATAGACATAAACAGGCAACTTAAAAGTAATTCCGCACACTGTAACCAAAATAATACACATACGATTGTGTACTACTACAGGTTATGTTTATTAAATGAAGCCCAAAATATGTCACGACTAGAAATCGCTAGTATCAGCTAGCGCTAGCTAACGTCAGCGTTAGGTAGCCGCTAGCTAACGTTAACGCTAGGTAGCCTAACCTGAACCCTGCCAACGGCACGTTTAGCTAGCCAGCTCGTGACTTTGTCCGGAACGCTACCAAGTCGTGAGTCGTCAATTGAAGTCGTACCTTACGGGCTAAAAATTGCATCTGGAACGCAGCATAATACCCCCCCCCGCCCCCCCCCGAAAGCCGGACTTTCTGCCGTCCAATAATTTATACATAAAAACAAGAACCAAGCGGTACTACACCAGTAAATCTCAATAATTTTTATTATCTTTATTCTCATGATTTTACAAATATGAATTCTGCAATTCAACTTCAACTGTGCAACACAATGGCATTATGGACTGTTAAACGGGACGTCCCGAGGGGGGACGCCCAGGACTCCAGGGAGCTGTGAATCCTGCAGACAAAGAAGGGCTTACATTTCCTCCTTAGTGTCGTCATCTGAAGAGTGTTGGGGAACAAGAGTCAATCTTTGAGCGTTACATTTGTCCTCACCTCGGACCTGTTAGGGTTCCTTTGTTCTGCAGGATTCACTAGCAGCTTTAAAAAAACCACGATTTTTTTCACCACTGATGTAATGACGGCTACCGTCGGGGATGGGGGGGTGGGGGGGCGGGCAGGAAGCCAGGGCCACGTTCAGCCCCGACCAAAACGTAGCAACGGAAAACGGAGGTTGAACACCCTGTCGAGTGTGCAAGTGCTCAGCCTTTGTAATAACCACGAGCCTGTGACCTGTGACACATCCAAGGGGCGTTACTTTGGGTTCAACATTGGGGGGGTGGGGGGAATTGGGGGGGCATCATGCATTTTCATGAGAGAGCATCGAGGCGCCAACCCAGAGGTCAGAACTGAGCTTCTGACCCTGGTGACCGGTGTGGCCGACCAGTCATGTGTTCATGACAGTGTCATGTGTTCATGACACTGTCATGTCACTCTTATGTAGATACCTTCAAGTGTAACCGGATTTTTTATGACTTTTGGCCCAATTTTTGACCTCATTTTAATATATATATATATATATATATATATATATATATATATATATATATATTATTTATTCTTTTTGGGGGGAGGGGCGTTTGTTTGCGCTGGCCAGTTTTGATTATTGGTGGGGTTGGAACCCCCCCCAATTCCCCCCTGTAAATTACCCCTTTGGACACAGCCACCAAAACCAGAGAAAACATAAGTCAAAGCCCGTTGCTCACCGTTTCCCACCGTTCCGAGGAAACATGTTGTTCAACCAGGAAACCGGAGCAACACGGTGCACACCGTTTGGAGATTGAACGTGTCACCTGCCCCCCCCCCACACACACACACATAGGTCAGAGAGCGACCCCTCGGACGTGGGCTTGACCTAAGTTGTCCAGTGTCTTTGGATGACGGCGGGCGGTTCCTGGTCAGAGTCATTTTAAAGAGCGGGCGATCATCGCCACGTTAACAGCTTTTCTGGGGACACCGGTACAGATAAGAACAATGGCATGCAAGACTCACACACAGACCCACTTATTATTTCTTGTCTTATTTTTTTTTTTTTTTAATAGAAAATAAAGATTCTGACATAAGTACAAGCACTGAGCCCTCGCAAACACCCAACAGCCAAGCGTATCGGAAACTCTACGGAGGACAAACGACGCCGAAACTGACGCCGTTAAAGAATTATCAAGGGGGGGGGTTGCGACGGTTAAAACCATTTTCAACACAACAGCTGGCATCTTTTCATATTCAATAAGTCCTGTATTAAGGACGTAATACATCTCACATTTATATTATTATTTCTTCTTCTACACCGTTTATTTTTTTTTCTACAAATGTATGTGCTTTTGATTTAAAAACAAAATAAAGATTTGTAGTTCAAACAAAAAGCCACTCCACTCCGGCCCAATTTATTGCAAATGAAGTGATAACCTCTGAACAGCAACACACACACACACACACTTCAATATGGCACAAGCATATTAGAAATGACCTAAATGCATCTTCGTCGTCGCAGGTGAATATAAAAAAAAAAACCAAAACCACACCATATCTAAAAACAAATATTAAGACATTAATCATCAGTCCAAACATGCAGCCTGCCGCTCTGCGAGCAACAAAAAAAACAACAACCCCCGATGCTGGACCCCTTGGGTAAAACGGAAATGAACAGAAATAAAAATAAAAATGCCTTCATCTCAAATGCATGTGAACACTGCAAATGATTAGCCTCGCCAACCGAACTAATACACTTATAGTATTCACGACTAGGGTTGGGTACCGAAACCCGGTTCCACTACGCAACCGGTAGGAATCGGACGGGATTAGTGCGCAAATTTTGGTTCCTCATTTCGGTTCCACTTATTGTGTCGACTGAAATATTTTCCCTCTGTCGCCCCGAAGCGGCCGTCAAAATATCACACTTTCTCTGTAGTCTACTGTTGGCTAGCTACCGTAAATGTAGGCTACTTTTAAAATGCCATATTGTCCCTCTGGGCTCACCAAAACGGACGTAGAAGCATATTAACCATTCACTGCACGTGAGCGCTAGTAAACATGTCACATCTCTGATGTCGTTTTTCAAGAATCGGTTTAGGAATCGGAATTGTTTCAAAAGTACCGGTTCGGCGTCGGAATCGTAGAAATCCAAACGATTACCTGACCCTAGTCACGCCAGGAGCTGCGGAGCAAAGACTTCAAAACCCAGGTCCCTGTGCAATCGAGGAATCTCGCGTTTCCTCTCTTATTTTCCTTCCCCTATTCGTGGGGGGGTGCAGCTGCAACACTGTTGCATTTCTCCACTTGGTTCGGTTTGCGTTCACACCGCAAAGATACGCACCGAGTGACTGAACTCGCCGCCCCCTTTCGGCGTGGTGTCAAATATTTCAGATCATCAAGTTAACTTAAACCCAATCAGCAGCAACAACAAAAAAAAACGGGGTTTTAAAGCACTTCTCGGGGCTTTTTTGTTTGCTTTCAGACGCCTTTCGGTTACACTTTACTCTTGAAGGTATCTACATAAGAGTGTCATGAACGTGTCCTAAACATTATCAACAAGTCATAAACCTTAATGACATAACGCTTCTTTTAGTGAGGGTCGTTTGGTTTTTGTCATGGCGAGTTATGGTTAGAGTCAGAGTTAGAGCACGTGTCATGACAGTGTCATGTCACTCTTATGTAGATACCGTCAAGTTAAGTTTTTCCCCGACCCACTTTCATTTCTAGCTCCGTGTGCGTCGCCTTAAGACATTTGATGTGCTTTATCCTAGTGAATGTCAGCTTTGGCACGCTCTCTGCTGAGGTACCTACACAAATACTTTGTAAAGTACTGAAACTACCGCTCTGTTCCACCCCACATGGAGGATATTGTTGTTGCGTTATACTTTATATATATATATATATATATATATATATATAGAAAGAGAGAGAGAGAGAGAGAGAGAGAGAGAGAGAGAGAGAGAGAGAGAGAGAGTGGAGTATTTTTCTCTAAAAATCGGCACATGAAGGGGTTCTCCTCCAGCCCTTTTTGTCCCGAGGCTGCGACACGGAAACCCCCCTGACTGAACCCCCCCCCCCCCATCTACCTGCAAACCATCTGTCCCACTACAAAATCCAAATAAATATTCTTTAAAATAAGGGAAAATGGGTTACAAAAACAACCAAACGTGGCCGGGTTGGATCAGCGGGTAGAACAGGTGCACATACACTGAGAGGTTTGTGCCTCGACGCAGAGGTCCAGGGTTGGAGTCCCACCTGTGACCAATTCCTGCATGTCTTCCCCCCCCCCCCCCCACTCTCTCTCCCCTTTCTCACCTAGCTGTCCCGTCGATTAAAGGCGGAAAAGCCCCAAAAAAATAATCTTAAAAAATAAAGCAAAATCAACGTAGTGGCCTCGACGCAAAAACTCTCAAAATGCAATAAATCCACCACCGTCCCGGTCCTCCTCAGTCAAATAAAGAAGACAAAGAAAGAAAATGTTACAGGGAAGGATATATGTCGAGTAGTGGTTGTTTTACAATGGCGCCTGTGTCGAGAGTTTGTCATGTAGCGACTTCTTTTAAAAACGTCTTCTCCTCCGCCCCTCCCCGTCTTTCAGTCCTCTCTTCGCCCCGGAGGTGATCATGCTCTGTCTGATCAAAGTCTTTGACCTTTAACCCGCGGCTTCCCCCCCACCCCTCCCCTCCCGCCGTCCAACGCTCCTCCCTTTACTCCTCCGCCGCTCGGAGAGGGAGGGGGCAGGGGGGGCGGGAGGCGGGGAGGTTGTTCAGTCGGCGTAGTGCATGATGGACTCGACGTAGTTGCCGGGGAACAGGCCCGTGGTCCCGTTCATCACGCCCTCGTACCAGCCGTCGTCGTTCTTCTTGATGACGTAGATGATGGCGCCCTCCTGGAACGAGAGCTCGTCTTCCTTGTCGCGGGCGTAGTCGTAGATGGCCACCACTGCAGAGGGAGGAGGAGAACAAGAAGAAGGGGGTGTCAGGGTGCAACCGGAAGGTTTTTCTTAGAGCCCGACCGATATATCGGCGGGCCGATGTTATCGGCCGATATTAGGCATTTATAACGGCCGATAAATGAATATTTAAAAAATAAAATAAAGAAACGGACACCCTTCAACCATGTTATGAATTAATGTAATTTCTTTTTTTTTTTTTTTGGTTTTGTTCAAAGGACTTTAAGTTTCATATCTTAAGTTTGCATTTTTATACATTTTATTTATCAGAACTTTAATATATTTTGATGTTGTGAGGACTCATAAATAACTACAAATAACTAACGTTAGGGAAATATGTTTAGGTTTTGTTACGCGTTTTTGGATTTTCTTTTAAAATATATATTGGCCGATATATCGGAATATCGGATTTTTAAATCACCAAATATTTGTATCAATATCGACCTTAAAAATCCTTTATTGGTCGGCCTCTAGTTTTTCTTTACTTGTCTGGTCGGGCAAGTGAAGGAAAATTCTACTTGCTCAAAGTCAGATTTTACTGGCCCTTATACAGTCAGTTAGTTGTATTTTATTTCTGTGTCATGATGATGATGATAAATAATTTTGTTTCGGTTAACGTACGTGAAAGAAACAGTTATTTCCCCCACAATTTGCCACCGTAGCCAAGGCTTATTATTGCCTATTCTATCCCATAATCCCCACAGAATCACCCAGAAACCCAACTAAACGAAATGACTAAATACTTGAGTACAATCCTAGTTATTTTACATGTTAGAAAAATTACGTCATAACCCTCTATTTTAGATTTTGAAGCTTCTTTTTTTTGGAACTCGACAGACGCACGCACACTTTAAACTCATCTTTAAGTTCATTCCATAATTTAACCCCCAAAAAACGTAGTCCTCACTTTACCAGTTTCAAAGATATTTGTATTTATATTTCACCATGCCAGACATTTGGCCCATAAATGAAACCATACGAATAAAAATGAAAATGTTAACGTTTAAAAAAAAAATGCGTCAAAAGCTTCGAAAAAGCATCAAAGTCATTGAAAAAAGCCGTCAAAGAAAACGTCAAAGACGCCAAGCGCCGACTTAGACCCTCCTTCTCCGCAGCGCTGTGGAGGAAGGTCTGGCAATGCGAGACTAGAACGCTGCAGGTCGCCGCGTTGCGAGTAGCTGCGAGTTTCAACTCGTCTCGCCGCGAATCGTCGGAGCTGTGCTTCACAGCGGGGTGGCGGAGGCGGACCTTTCTCCATGTAGGTGCGCGGGGCCCAGGGCGGGTCCTCCTCGGCGTACGGGTCACTGTACTCCACCACCGCCGACTCCTCCTCGTCCTCATCGTCCTCGTAGTCCTCCGGTGGTGGAGGAGGAGGTGTGGGTTCCTCAAACACCGGCTCCTCGGCGGGCGGAGGTGGAGGCGGCACGTCTGAGACTAGAAAGAGTTTTCAGGCAGGCGGGAAGAAAAAAAAAAAAAAAGAGGAACAATTAGAGGCAAAGAAAGGAGCACAAAGACGACTGCGTTAGTCAGGGACACAACATGACGGACTGGCATTCCCATGCGTTGGAGAGAGGAACATAAAGAGTCCATGCTGCATGCATTCAGACAACATTTGAGCTACATTTACAACGCTACGTCTTGGTTTAAAAGAGAATACCTTCTGCTATGTTTCCCCCTCTCATTCCCCCTGCTCTGGCGTTTCCCCCTCTCATTCCCCCTGCTCTGGCGTTTCCCACTCTCATTCCCCCTGCTCTGGCGTTTCCCCCTCTCATTCCCCCTGCTCTGGCATTTCCCCCTCTCATTCTCCCTGCTCTGGCGTTTCCCCGCCTCATTCCCCCTGCTCTGGCGTTTCCCCCTCTTTTATTCACTGTGGAACTTCATAGCCACAGCCCTTTACTGAGACTGACCTGAAGCACTAACATCCAAACACAGAAAACTGTGACACAACAGGAACAAAATGTACACGCACTGACTCAACGTGCATTTAAAAAGAAATTCAAGTAGGGAACTTGGTTAAAGGGATTCTCCAGAGAAATCCCACGACACTCACACACAAACCAACAAAAATCACACGGAAACGTGATCATGGTCCTGAACAAACATGCTTCATCGTTCATTCATTACTTTGCTCACTTATTGTAGTGTTAACAAGTGGTCAACGACAAACATTTGCTGCGACAGGGAGCAGAAGTTCCCACTTAGTTGCTGTTCAAACAGGGCCTGCTCGATTATTTTGGTCAATATTGAAATCACGACTTTTGGAAAGATGTAAAAAAAAATTATTGTGAAACAGTTAAACAAATCAACAGTGAATACACTTATACTGTGAAATTCCCTGTTTGTTTCTCTCATTCAGAACACAAGACAAATTAAGAGTAAATGTGCAAAACATAATGTGCAAAATAATCATTTTTGTTGTGTTTCTGTGATCGTTAGGAGCCAAAATTGTAATCGCAATTAAATTTTTTTGGATTAACTGCACTGCCCTAGTTCAAAATTCACAACTGTTGTAACACGCGGTGTCCGAAAAAGAATCCTAAAAACTATCTTCTTGTGTTACTTGCTCAAGTTTGGAATAATCGCCAGCCATGTTCTTGTTCACACAAAACAAATTTAGAATCCTACACTTGAAGCGGCCGTGATTTGGATCCACGGTGATTTGTTACTGCGCCGCTCACTCACAATATGAGAACTGTAAAGAAAATCTACTTGGCAGATAACAAAAGGTCAAACAACAGAATATAGAATAATCCGATCATACTGTCTCCAGAGCGCTCACTCTGACATATTTCAGAGCCCTGACCGAGCTGATGTTGAAGGTTGATCACTTGTTTACTTCAATAAAGAAAGTATTCCACCCAAGGGGACGAATGACACTGAAGGCTCCAATATACTAGCTTTTTAATAATGCAAGCAGACGGAGGTGTGAACTACATTGTTCACATACTTACCTGGAGGATTAGTCTATGTCGACGACGTGTTATTTCCAGTGCTGTCGTAAAATTCCGCCGGTTGTCCCTGAATTTGGGCCGGATGCCCGTCAACTTCCTCTTTCTTTGTGTTGGCATTCTATACTCTGGTGGATTACTGAGGACTATGGTTAACTGCTCCTCAGATCTCTGCAGGGTAAATCCAGACAGCTAGCTAGACTATCTGTCCAATCTGAGTTTTCTGTTGCACGACTAAAACTACTTTTGACGGGTTAGGGTTAGACGTACACATGTTCCACCAAAACAAGTTCCTTCCCGAGGCTATTTAGCAGAGGCGCCGTGGCTCCGTCCGGCGCCCAAGACGATTGGTTTGAAGACTTACCAATAAACCAGAGCACGTTTATTCTCCCATCCAGGAATGCCGTGTGGACTAGCCAGACCTTCCTCCGCAGCGCTGTGGCGGAAGGTCTGGCAATGCGAGACTACTTGAGTATTAAGCATATATCCACCAGGGGGCAGATCAGGGCCATATCACCCCTGGCCGACACCGGAAGATACTCTTTGGCTGGAGTGTGGAACAGCTGCTGACCAGCCTGTCAGATGATACACCCCCCCCCCAACCCCTCCCCCCCGGTCACGTGCTGAATTGCATCTTGCGGACGCGAATTTCTGAAGACATGCACAATCTGCGCTCCGAAGGAACGCAGGATACGCGCGGAAGCCATCGAACGTGTAGTTAAAAAGCATGTATATCGGAGCCTTAACTGTTGGGGAGGGGACTTGAAACGGACGGCGGTCATGCAGGTGGGGGGAGCGAGGGGCTAAAAAACCACTTACTAGTCTCCTGAACTCGGGCCACAAAGCCCATCAGAGGCAGCTGAGGGGTGATCTGCATGGAGGGGGGAGGGGGCGCGAGCGGGCCGGCTATCACCAAACAGAATCAATGCACAGAGGCGGAGGAGGACGAGGCCAGAGAGAGAGAGGGAGGAAGACAGACATAAACAGCAAAGACACAAGAAATTAGCTTAGAATATTCAAGGTTGAGCACAGAAGAGAGTAGGGCTGCACGATATAAGGAAAATACGTAATTGAAATCGCTATTAGATGCGATAAATAACCAGATATTAAAGAGTTCTCCGTTCTGCTGCTTTCAGTATTCTGCTAAAATACAACAAATTGCTTGTTGAGTTTAAAACTAATACAAGGAAATCATTTCAAACTTCCTTTTATTGAACAAACTGAACATTGAATTCAATATAAAAGGCGCCACTGAAAGAAGAATGACAGTTACATTATAAAGTGCAATTTTCTGCTGAAATTTTCTTTCAACTAACACAGAAAATCTCGGAGTGTCTTTCGCGATATGTCACAGCCTTTCGCGATGTGTTTATTGCAACAGTTGATATCGCAATGGCGATTAAAAAAACAATATATTGTGCAGCCCTAGAAGAGAGTTAAAGAACAGGAATAAGAATAACGTTAATATTGCAACGTTAACATTATGTAAACAATGATTTCAGCAAAGTACAGACCTGAGAAATCCATACTTATTCATTTTTCTTCCCATCTGTGGCTACAGAGATGGAAGATATGTGACAGGACTCCCATGAGTCAGAGATGCATCTACTTCCTCCACCAATTAATCCAAAAAATAGTCAAAATATTTACTGATTAATCGTTAGAAAACGTAAAAGAGTTCAAACTGCCTGTCACAATTCCCCAGAGCGCAAGGTAGAGTCCTTCAAATTACTTATTTTGTTTGACTAATGGTCTTAAACCAAAATATATCTAATTTACAATGTTATAAAACGAGAGAAAAAGTAGAAAATCCACCCATTTGAGAAGCTGGACCCAGAGAATGGTTACGTGTTATTTACTTAAAATAATTAACCAATGATCAAAGTTTAATTGTATGTTGATGACTAAACCCTTAGGTCAACTAATCTAGAAGTAGACTGAAACGTATTCCAATGAAGATATTAATTCAAAAATATTTTTATTTTAGGAGAGGGATCAACGTTTTTGCCCGACGGGGCAAGTGAAAAAGAATTCTACTTGCCCAAAGTCAATTTTGACTGGCCCCCTATACAAGTACGTTTTGTTGAAAGAAAAACATTGAAAGCGTCAAGAAGCGTCAAAAACGGTGAATAAAAAAGAATCTACATAATATGTCAAACCTTATCCAAAAAAGGATAAGGATAAAGATCATAGGCGTGGCACTGAAACCGGACAAATGGAGGACAAAAGATTGCAAAGAGCAGTGACTACAGAGAGAGCTGGTGAAGAGGGGAAGTGTAGTTGTTAAGTTAAGTTGACGGGAAATGACAGATCACACAACCAGGAGACAGGAGACCTTTTCTCATGTCTCCTATCTTTTCTAACAAGGTGCAGACAAACTGGAAACAAATGAAAACCTTTGTGGAAAAAGGTGTTGAAGGTGGTAATCCCACTCAAGTCTGAGAGTCTGTACATGGGTTTGAGACCAGAAACTGTACAAAGGGATTTGTAAATAAGTACATGTTTAATACTGATAGCCAGTAAGAAAGCCCTTACAAGAGAGTGGATGACAACAGATGTACCCAAGGTTGAAGATTACTTCCAAGTAATTTGTGACACTTGTGTGATGGAGAAACTCACGTTTACTGTAAGACTTGAGCAAGATTTAAAGTTTAAAAACTGTTGGGCATCCTGGGTTGAATCGATATCCACACTGAGATCAGACTTTACTCAACTGATGATGATCTAATTTATACGTTTTCTTCCTCCTAGTTTTTTTGTCGAGGCTACTCAAATGTTCACTGTTCATTTAAATGTTTCTCCAGGAACAGATATATTCAGCTTGTCTTTCTTTTATACTAATTGTATTAATATCTTTTACTCATTTACTTATTTTGTCCACTTTGTATAGCAATATCCATTTTTTCCTCTCCACGTATTCCTCCAGATTTTCAATTATGTTTACCCATTTCATTTTAGAGTCAATTACATGTATTACTGTGAAAATACACAGAAAAGTATTATGGTTAAAAAGGTTTATGTTATACAACTTCTACCAAAAGGTTACAAGGACATAAATGTGAAAATAGTAATCGTCTCTTCTCGTGCGCACACGCACACGCGCGCACACGCACACACACACACACAGTACCTGGGTTCTGGGCGAAGTGTGGTCCCCCGTTGAGCTGGCTCTGGTTGTGGACCATGTTGGGCTGACCGGTGACGGACGCGGGTCGGCGGTATGGCAGCGAGCCTCCCACCTGCGAGTTCTGGGGCGGCTGCGCCGGGCGGTTCATGCTGTAGAACTGAGGAGCGCCTGAGAGGAGACAACACCAGGGGGGAAGCACAGGGTCAATTAACCGGGGGGTGGGGGGGAGGAGAGGTCATACAACAGAAACAACGCCGCACACAGAAGCGTATATACCCGTGAAGGGTAGAGTCGTGCCTGATTGCTTGCCTGGCTGTTCATACCAGACGCATTTCTCGTAGGGTTGGGCATCGTTAACGATTCCGATTCCTAACCCGATTCTTGAAAAACTGAAAAATTTCATCAAAGAAAGGCTCTTTTATAGAGTTTAAAGCCACACTTTCGACCTCTTCGCTTTAGGCATTTTAAATGCACTAAAAGCTAGCTTGCTAACGATAGACTAGCAGAGCAAGTGTAATATGTTTACTAGCGATCACGTGCAGTGAATGGTTAATATGCTTTTACGTCCGTTTTGGTGAGCCCAGAGGGAAAATATGGCATTTTAAAAGTAGCCTACATTTACGGTAGCTAGCCAACGGTAGACTACAGAGAGAGTGTGATATTTTTACGGTTTTACGGTTAAGTTAATTTAGCTTTGAAGAAATGCCTCGTTCGTTTCTTCTTACTTATTGACAACTCCTTGTAGAAACGGTCACACAATGACAACAAATAAACTTTTCATTGGTCAATAGATTTCCTAAATTCACTGGGTAACACTTTACTTGAAGGTATCTACATAGGAGTGACATGACACTGTCATGAACACATGACACATGAACCCTAACCATAACTTGTCATGACAAAAACCAAATGACACTTACTAAAAGAAGCGTTATATCATAAACGTTTGACTTGCTAATGTTTATGACACGTTCGTGACAGTGTCATGTCACTCTTATGTAGCTACCTTCAAGTAAAGTGTAACCATTCATTGTCTACTTACACTTTATCAGCTGAATCGGGTTTTTTATGGAGGAGAAATGAATGAGAATGACAAACGCAATTTTTAAAATGTCCTTAATTCATCATTCATCCATTGGCTACTCTGCTAACAGCAACACTGCACATTGATACGTTACTGTACAATATCCAGCCACACGACAACAACAAAAAGCCTGAATAAATACACACGAATGAAGAGTTCAATGTTCAAGCATTTCACTACACAGCTCATGCATTTTACATTAGAAAACATCACAAGCATCAACACAGACACGGGCGGCTGATGAGATGCTGTGAGGTATGAGGAGCAGCAGCAGCAGCATGAAATCTGAGGTAGGCGGCAGAAGAGCTGCACGCCGGCCAGACGGTGCCGACTTTTGATATTCCAGACATAGGTTCTGATGAGTGAAGTGCTCTACGATGGCCTTCAAAGTAGAATTTCTTGTCGAGCACTTAATAAACTTAATAACCTCGGTTGCTAAGTGGAAAGCCTTCCTTTTCAAATGCAGACAAGAAACTCCACATTTCATTATCGTGTTTACCTTACACTTTCTCAAGAAACTCAAGATTGCATTTTCAAAAAGATTTGATTAGGTGTGCAGCACCTCGAGAGGTGGACATTTCTGAATGTGGTTGGTATCTGAAAGCTCTATCTATCTCTTAAAGTAGTTATAACCTGGTACAAATATATGATGCACTGACCAGATCCATCTGATTTTTAATGGTGCTTTAGAATCGTTTCCGCCAAGCAGTCCAGTTCAGTTCAGTTCAGTTCAGTTAAAACGCTCATTTATTTAGTGATTAAAAAGGCCTTTAATTCATAGGGCAAGACATTAAAAATACACAGACGCGTGTCGGCTTGAGTCTTCCTCAGGGTGTAAGCCGACACGTGTTGGTGTATTATTATGTATTTTATTTTTTCTGTCTTTCCCTATGAATTAAAGGCCTTTTTTTAAAATCACTTTTTGTAACCAACCTTGAGTGCCTGGAGTGGATTTTTGTTAACACTTTACATGAAGATATCTACATAAGAGTGACATGACACAGTCATGACACATGAACCCTAGCCATAACTTGTCATGACAAAAACCAAATGACACTTACTAAAAGAAGTGTTATGTCATAACTGTTTATGACTTGTTTATAATGTTTATGACATGTCTTGACAGTGTCATGTCACTCTTATGTAGGTACCTTCAAGTAAAGTGTAACCGGATTTTTTTTTAGGACTTTTGGCCATAAATCTTCTTCCTTTTTGTGAATTGCATTTCCTTCCATGAGCGCCGGTGGTTTAAAGGATACCAGAAGCGCTCTTGCCACTTCTTTCTTGGTATCCCATTTGCTCGAAAGTTCGGACATATTTGAAGTTTATCCCCCGATTTTACAATTGGGAATTGACACAGTTACATTACGTCATTTCCGAACTTCTTCCTAGGAGAAACCTTCTAATAGCCGTCGATAGTCGGAGCA
Source organism: Sander lucioperca (assembly GCF_008315115.2). Lineage (NCBI taxonomy): Eukaryota > Metazoa > Chordata > Actinopteri > Perciformes > Percidae > Sander > Sander lucioperca. The sequence goes on along the minus strand of NC_050196.1, from coordinate 1,120,171 downwards.
AGCTGTCAGACAATACCACTGAATATCCAGGGTGACGCCAGTGGATGAACACATCTGGGTCTTTCAAGCAGGAGGATGCATGTCAGGGGGGGGGGGGGGGCGGGATGGAGGGGTGTGCAGGGGAGCGGGTGAGCTTCTCCCACCGGCGGTTACACTCACCTTGTGCAGGGTTGCCGTAAGCAGCGGGGCCCGTGCCAGTGGGGGCCGCAGAGGCAGGGAGCTGGGGAGGGGGTGGGGGTACAGGCGGGATCTCTATAGGGGGGTTTGGGGCCTGTGGGGGGCCGTCTAGTGCAGTGGTAGGGGCTCCAGGGGTGGTGGCAGTGTTGGGGGGCGGTTGAGCCGGGTTGGATGGGACGGGGGCTGAACCGAGGGGGATCGAAGAGGTAAAAGATAAAAAGGGAGGAGAGAAAAGATAGTTGAGGGACGTCAGGACAAGATCAGAGTGAGAAAGGGAGGAAAGGATTCCAGTAGATCCAGGGTTCCTACAACATCCTCGTCTCACTTTAATTCAAGTTAGTTAGTTTCAGACACGCACACGCACGCACACACAGCATCTGCTTGGAGAAGAAACAGGCAGCAGGCGTTACCTGGGAAGGCGGTGGGCGGGGCTGGGGTCGGCACGGCGATGGGCACGCCCACGCTGCCACTGCCGCTGTTCTCTCGGCTGCTGCTGCGACTGCTGCTGGGATGGCTGCCTCCGCTGCTCCCACTGCTGTGGGGGTCGGGGTGGGGGGGGGGGGGGGGGGGTAGGGCAGCACACACGTCAGACCACAAACACCCAAACAAACACACTCCGTCACACTGCCGTACACTCACATTCCGTTTAGCTACGCTTTCCGTGTTGAGCGACGTGTTTCCTCGGAGCGGTGTGAAACGGCTTTGAGTTGGGTTTTCTCCGGTTTTGGTGGGCGTGTCTCTCGTTTATTGGCTGTGTCCCAGGTGATAGCCAATCAGCAGAGACGTGTCTGTAAACTCGTGGTACTAAAAAGACGGATAGAGGATGGATACCCAACAGGACACGACGGGCCGGGTTTGGACAGATATTTAGAAATGATGTTGGGGTTCGTGTCGGGCTCTGTCACATCAGCCCGATAAGGCATTGAACATTTTAAAATTTAAAACAGCTTATTACCGTGCGCTTGTTGCCCCCGTGTGCGCTCATCTTTTGACATTTCCGAATGCCTTCCTACAGTTGCTTAATAAAAGCGGGCTTTCCACACATACATACATGTGTCATTAACTGTGTCGTGCTCGGACATAAATATCTCAATGCCTGTCGGGCTCGGGTCGAGTTCGGTTACCGCTCTGTCGGATGCGGGCCGGGCTCGGACAGAAAAATGTGGCCCAATTCGCACTCTAATACGCACACGACAGGGTGTTCAATGTACCTTCGTTTCAGTTTTAAAAAGACGTGTGGCTACGTTTTGTCGGGGCTGACCGTGGCCCTGGCAAATGTCGCACCTCTGTGACTGATTATTTTGACAAAGATGATTATTTGAAAATCTGACGCCTTTTCTCCATTTATTCGAAATAGCTCTACCTAAAAAAATTGCGATCAAATCTTCACTTCTCGCCCCTTTTCGATCAAACAGTTCCAGGAGACTCTGGAGCCACAGGAACTAAACTCAGGAACTAAAAAGAGCATTTCTGCGTCATCGCATCTTTTGAACCGCGAAGATTCGGCAAATTAGTCCGACGGCCGAGAAAACCGCGACAGCTGCGTGCAAAGAGTAAAACCACACAGTGGTCGTGTTGCTCAGTGTACATACTGTGGTGCAACTTTTATTTTGAATGGATGTCATGAATAATGAATAAATGGAAGGGAGACATTCTGTATGGAGACGGAACGGGAGACTGACACTTCAGAGTATCTGATGTGCTAAGTGCTTTATTTCTGGGCTAGTAACCGTGATGAATTATTTCGATTTCACTTCAATTGCGCTCCGTGTTCTTCTGAGCTCATTTGCGAAACCATTTATCACTCCATTTAGATTCATCAAAAAAGCCAGCAATGTAAAATTGTTTAACGTGACACATAAAAAGTACCAGAAATTGTTGTGCCAATGCTTAAATAACGTGCATTTCGGTTGGACCGTACTGTTAGTCCCACAGGTAAGGTTCCTGAGTTCCTGAGAAAAGTTCCTGCGGTGGATCAGTGGATCTCTCATTTTGGAATAAAAAATCCTTATAGCAGGGCTTCTCAAAAGTCCGGACCAAGGTCCGCACCCGGAACCAAACGCCAAGTCAATCCGGACGTAGCCCTTGGGTTATGAATACATTACATAATGAAGTGTAAAGTTTTCTATTCTAAAATGATTTTTACTGCGTGAAGCTGAAAAAAGGTACCGGTTCCTAAATCCATGTAACAGAAAGAGAGGGAATGAGAGAGACACAAAGAGGTAGGGAAGGAAAGAGAGGGAAGGAGAGAGACGGAAGGAAAGAGAAGGAAGGAGGTAGGGAAGGAAAGAGAGGGAATGAGGTAGGGAAGGAAAGAGAGGGAAGAAGGTAGGGAAGGAAAGAGGGAAGGAGGTAGGGAAGGACAAAGAGGGAAGGAAAGAGACGGAAAGAGGTAGGGAAGGAAAGAGGGAAGGAGAGAGAAAGAAGGAGGTAAGGAAGGAAAGAGAGGGAAGGATGTAGGGAAGGAAAGAGAGGGAAGGAGAGAGAGGGAAGGAGGTAGGTAGGGAAGGAAAGAGAGGGAATGAGGTAGGGAAGGAAAGAGGGAAGGAGGTAGGGAAGGAAAAAGAGGGAAGGAAAGAGACGGAAAGAGGTAGGGAAGGAAAGAGAGGGAAGGAGAGAGAAAGAAGGAGGTAGGGAAGGAAAGAGAGGGAAGGAGAGAGAGGAAAGGATGTAGGGAAGGAAAGAGAGGGAAGGAGAGAGAGGGAAGGAAAGAGAGGGAAGGTGAAAAAAAGCTACCGGTACCTAAATCCATGTAACGGTTCCAAAATCGATACTAAAAGTTAAAAGTGAGTTGATTCAATGTTGTTGTTTTTTTTATTGCCAATCGTTTCGTACCCCTAACCTTGAAAAAAAAAAAATAATTCAGATGCGGACCGTTGAGGGATACGTTTGAGAACCCAACGCCCTAAAGCATTCATCTTTCTGCCAGGACCAATCCGGTGAGCCGTGTTCGGCGTGTTGAAGCCTTTGAAGTTTCCTTTCTCAATAACTCACATCATTAATGTGGCACCTTCAAGGAGCATTTGATGTTACAGTGCGAGCCGTTATGCCTTTGAAATGACTATGTCACAGTGATAAAAAAAAAAAGAAATTAAAAAAAAGCAGCTGGAAGCCTTTACCAAGGACACACGACACAGGCGACGCGGTAGCGACACAAGACATAAACAAAGATATGACACGCTGTTGAAAAAGAAAAAGCAGGAGGCGTCAAGACACGTGGGAGGGGGGGGGCAGAAAAGAGAGATTGCTGAGAGATGAAGAAAAAATATGAGCTGTGGATGGAGCGGGGCAGATAAAGACTGAGAGGAGAGGAGAGTTGGGGAAAGTTATCCATTTCTGGACCAGAAATATATAATAAAAAATAAACATTTGGCCAACAGATTAGGCACAATGATGAATATCTCTTGTGTTTGGGATGACAGATTGTCATCTTTTGGGGGGGGAGGGAGGGGGGGGGGGGAATGAGCTGACATCGGGTTGACAGGACTGTGGGGGCGACGCTGCCTATTTAATGACTATTGCCATAGGAACCTGTGTCTAGCCATGCTAAAAATACAGCTCTGGATCTCCACCTCGTCCTCGTTTCTTTGTCCTTTTATTTGAGCGGCGAGGAGGGGAGAGCACACAGGTGGGGGTTTTCCAAAATAAACCAATTTGGTACATTCACCGGGAGCAGTAGCTGCTGTACAAAAAAGGTTAACGTTGGGGTCAACCTTTAGGTGGAAGTAAAAAATAAAAAAAAAGGAGAAGGGAGTAAAAAGGGATTCCCACGATGAGTCATTTCAGAGGGGAAAGGGAAAGGCATGTTCACAGGAGCTGGCTCGCATTTTCAGAGTGTGAGAGGAGAAGAAGAGAGGGGGCAGGAGGTATAGGAAAAAAAAGGGGAGTGTGTTTAAAAAGTTTAGAGAGGCATGCTGGGAGGGGGGGGGGCAGGGGGTGGGGAGTGGGGGGGTACCTGTACGTGCGGTTCCTCTGATTAACGGATGCAGTGCGTGTAGGGCTCAGCTGGGGCTGCGCCATGTTGCGCGTCGGGCTCGAGACGTAGTCGTTAGGGACGACGGGCGGACGCACCGGCTCGAGCGTCCTATAGGGGGAGTGGCGCCTGAGAGAGGGTCAGGAGGACAGGAGTCGAGGGGGGGGGGGGGCATTGACAGAGAAGTGTAGGGGAGGGGGGGGGGAGGAGGAGGAGAGCAAGAAACAAACAAGTGCAAACTTAAAAAATGGGCTATGACAGGTGAACATCGGGGGTTGGCTGATGAGAATCCACAGGCGGAGCGGGGGGGGCGGAGTCAGGGCGAAACGCTGTCGCTGCTGTCGCCTGGAAAAAAACCACACTTCCATAACAAAAGATGTACACTGTGAGCTTGTTAGTTTTTCATCATTTCACCATACCTAGAGATTGGCATGGTTTTATGTTGGTTAGCCTAATAGCTGGTTTGATTTGCACTGAGAGATGATTTTATGGAAAGTACCCCATGCCAATCTCTAGGTATGGTGAAGGGGATGTGATGATGTGGGGCTATTTTAATTCCAAAGGCCAAGGGAACTTTATCAGGATGCATAGTATTCTGGATCCATGAAATAACTGGCCTTTCAAAATAAAAATCTGCCTGCCTCTATGGGAATTTAACATAGGGGTGTACTGACTTTTGTTGCCAGCGGTTTAGACATTAATGGCTGTGTGTTGAGTTATTTTGAGGGGTCAGCACATTTACACTGTTATACAAGCTGTACACTTCATACTTTACATTGTAGCAAAGTGTAATTTCTTCAGTGTTGCCCCTTTAAAAGATATAATGAAATATTTACTAAAATGTGAGGGGTGTACTCACTTTTGTGAGATACTGTATATACATATACAGTACAGCATACCCACTACAATACATTAGACTACACCACTGAGAAAACCATAAGCGTTTTTTTTTCATTTTGCACTGAAAACAGGACAACAAAAGCTATGTGATGCTGAAATTAGACAAAAACATTTTTCATGGGGCCTAAAGTCGTGAAAAAAACGGCATCAGAGTAAATGCTGGTTAGAATTAAATTCCCATCTGTTGTGCCAAAGCGTCGCTGAGCATGACTGCGAACCCACGCCTACATATTCTGAACTAGAAGCCTGCAAAGTCATTAAACAAAAACACGAAAAGTGGTTTCAAACCCCCGACAGCAGCGCTACGCTGACGATGCCCTCTTGTTTTTAAAATGGGGGGGGGGGGGGGGGGGAGAGACACACAACCCTGAAATTTATTGATGTGGGACTGAAAAGATGTCGTGGCATGTGAATTTCCCAGCTGACACAGCGAGGGGTGACCCATCTCTGAGCACTGTTGCTATGGCAAAAACGTTGCTATGAGGAATATGGGGCAGCCAGGAGTGGGCGGGCTTGTGTCACAAACAAACACACCAACTGAACGTAAATTTGAACAAACAAAGAAATATATATATATAAAAAAAGAAGGAAGTTGAAGAACAGGAGACAAATTAAAAGTAAGATGTCCGCTCGCAGCCGTGGGCTGCGGCAGAAGGAGTCGGCGCTGTGGTTGATCGGCGTGCGTCTTGAAGGGACGGACACACACACACACACACACACACACACACACACACACACACACACAAACACCGACACAGACGTCTGAAGGTCAATACGAAGGGGTAGACACACTCAGGCACTCACAAACAAGAAGAGAGACACGCAGACAGACAGACAGACAGATAGACAGACAGCACTTGAACCCAGGAAAGTCCCACGGGACAACAAACATTACGTGCGGCACTAGCAGAGATCCTGTGGGACAAGAGACACCTCCAACAGTCAGAGACACGGAACAGAAACACATCCCCATCTCTGGGCTCATGAGCACTTAAGAGACAAGATGGGAAAACAACATGAACAGTTTAAACTAGGCCTGGGCAATAATCAACAGGATCATTTCTAGTCTTTCAACGGAATCATATATCGCCATGAAATCACGTATGGTGATGCACAATCACCTTGTCTAAATTCATGATAACAAGCAGTACTGATTCCATTTTCTAGGAAAATCTGTTGTGAAACATTTTGAGGGAATATCATTTGAAGAATTGCAGACTTGTTTTAACATTGCGCTATTTTTGTGCACGCGTGTAAACATGCGTGTCAGTATATAGCTGGAAAGAAATACTTATTTTCTCTCTCTAATTTCACTGGAAACAGTTCACCACATGACATGACTGATTATTCATCTAAAATCTCACCGTAAAAAAGTATTTCGACAAAAGTTTGTTTTAAAAGGAACACGCCGACTTATTGGGACTTATCTTATTCACCGTAACCCCCAGAGTTAGATAAGTCCATACGTACCCTTCTCATTTCCGTGCGTGTCGTAACTCTGTCCGACAGTTCCACCGGTAGCTTAGCCTAGCACAGATCCTGAAGGTAATCATTTCCAATTAGCCTACTGCTCCGAATAAGTGACAAAATAACGCCAACATGTTCCTATTTACATGTTGTGATTTGTATAGTCACAGCGTGTACAAAAAACAACATAACATGAGACACAGCCGTCTGCTAACCGTATACATACTGGGAACTATATTCTCAGAAAGGCGAAGCACTGCTGATCTGCTCGAGAACCGATTACCTTCAGGATCTGTGCTAGGCTAAGCTACCGGTGGGTGCGTCAGACAGAGTTACGACACGCACGGAGATGAGAAAGGTATGTATGGACTTATCTAACTCTGGGGGTCACGGTGAATAAGCTAAAGTCCCAATAAGTTGGTGTGTTCCTTTAAGAGGCGAGCATTGAGAATTGAACACGTGATGGATTAAGATGAAAGAATTAACGTTTTTTTTTTTTACATGTTGTCAAGTCTTGGACAGTAAAGCCTTACGCAGGTATATATAGTACGTTTACGTGCAAGAAGAAACCATAACCAAGCCTAATTTCAGCATGCCGTTTGGTGTGAAAAATCTCTCCTACGTATGGAGAGAGAGGGAGGACAAATTAGGCTGAGAAGCTTCTTAAAAAGGGATGCCGCCGACTGAGTCTCAGCAGCACAGAGTCGAAGCGAAGCGAGGAATACCACTGCACAGAGAACTGGCACTGAAGTGCCTTTTGAACTAACCCAAGGAGACTAATGAAGGAGGTAAGAGGGGTGATGATGAAACAGGGAGCAACCAGGCCCATCTGGTAGGCTCGGGTGTTAGGTTCCCAAAACCACAAAAAAAGCACCGCTACATTCAGCCTCTGACCACCACAACTCCGTAGGTCCGTCTGAAACACCATTAACATACCCAAGGGTCCCTTTCCCCGACATGGGCGGGCTGGGGGGCTTCTGTGTTGGGGGGTTTGTGCGAGGGAGTCCGCCGCCGCCGCCGGCCTTCATGTTCTGAGCGCTGGCCTACGGGAGGGAGAACAACGGTTGTGAGAAACATGTCGTTTAACCCAAAGGGACTTCAGAATCAGAGCAATTAAAACATAAAAAATGAAAAGCTTTCGCAACATAAGCCTGTCTTTAAGGAACTTTTTTGGACAATTATATTTATTCACTTTGCCGCCAAGTTAAATGAGACAATGGAGGAGTCTCAGAGTTAGCATAATGATTAGAAACAGCTAGTCTGGCTCGGTCAAAAAGGTCAAAAGCATCCACCTACTAGCACCTCCATAACCATAATTGAACTTAATGCCACTTGAGTTGTGAATTTAAGGGTGAATCGTGCAGTGAAGGTCTTGTTTGGGTGGTATGGGTCATACATATTACATGTTTGGATGTGGTGTGTGTGTGTGTGTGTGTGTGTGTGTGTGTGTGTGTGTGTGTGTGTGATGTTGTTTGGGTGACCATACACATGTTTTTTTACGGTATCTGTTGATTGTTGGAGCAGACGATGCAAGAACATTTTCTGTGTGAACAGACAATAACGTTTCATCTTATCTTATGCCTGTGTGTTGGGTTTGAACTTTCCTTTTTACCAAATAAGCTACCTCTTTATATATATTTTTATAGGGACTTTAGAGACTTATATTTTTTTTTATCGGTTTTGCACTTTCACTGATGTTTTGCACTGAAAAGACTGCTTTCAATTTCTTTGTACACGTACAATGACAATAAAGACTATGTGTACAAACTGTAAAACTGCAACTTGTCGTTTTCATACTTTCACACTTAGTTGTACGGATTAAAACAAACCAGATACAGCATCGTAATAGTGGCCTTTAAAAAGGTGCTAGTGGGTGGATTTTGTTACCTTTTGACAGACCCGGGGCAGTCTTTATGCTAAGCGCCTCTAGCGTCATATTGACAGACATGAGAATGCATCTATCCCCTCATCTTACTCTCGACAAGACAGCAATGAGCGATATTACTAATCTTTTAATAGCAAACAAACTCGTTAAAATGTAGGCCTGTGTGTAGTGTAAAATAACAACAGAGTGTACATTGTAATTTCCCCATTGGGGATCAATACAAATTATAAATTCTAAAGAAAGAAAGAAAAAAAAAAAAAAAAAAAAAAGACAGCTCTCACAGCAATTCAAAACAAAAAACACTTTACAAATAAAAATAAATCACAAAATAAAACCTCTTGTTTGAGGCTCTTACTTTGAAAGTCTTACCTTAAACCTTTGCAACCACTACGGTTGATTATAAAGATAAAATAAGGCGAGCAGAAAGAGAGAGAAGAAGAAGAAGAAGAAGAATCAGAGAATTAGCGTGTGAGGGAGAAGAGAAAAACAATTATTCATGCATGTGGAACATACAAACTCAGGCAACAGTAGACCCAGTGTTAAAATCTGAGGAATTTCTTCTGTGAGCTCTTTGTGAGGTTGAAGCTAAGGACTGGATTTTTCTGGAGAAAAAACAAAGGCTTGTCCTTGTTCAGAAAGTCAGTAGGAAACTAGCTTTCCAAAAACGGCCACTTTCACCATTTTATTAGCTAAAAATATATCATTGCACAAGAATCTGTTAGGCCTCCTGCACACTGGCTGCGTGGCGTGAGCGTGGCGTTTCTGTTGCGCGTCAGTTGCGTGGCGGCTGCGTGGCATTTTCTATATCTTTGCACACCAAAAACGTGTCTTGACGCGGCGCTGCTGCTGCTGCTAGCCTCGTCTGTACACATGGATGTTTTCCCATTGATAAAATGCAGTAGTATACTTCATGCTAAACATAAATATATCCTGATTTGATAACAGCAAAGACAAGGTCGGCAGTATTGACGGCAAAATAGGCTACAGAATATTTCCTCCTGTATTGACAGGTGCAATATTTGAAAATTGATAATTATTTATTATTGTTTTTTTAAATGACATTTATATCTGCATTTATGTCAAAACCTAGAGACTTTCAAACATCAACACGTCATTTATTAAATGTATGCGTGTCAATATGACATATAAACATCTTTTCGTGTTCTGTTTTGCCTGCTTGAGCCACACCTGAGACGTGCGTGTCACGCAGGCAGCGTGCAAGGTCTAACCTGTTACCATGGGAGCCGAAATAAAAACAGACACGCCACGCAGCTGACACGCTCACGCCACTCAGGCAGTGTGCAGGAGGCCTTAGCAGTAGCAGGTGACGAGTGAGAGTATATTCAGCAGAATGATGTCCTAGGTGACATTAGTTTCCCAACCCGCGGAAAAGTTTGAGTCATTGATTTTTCTCTTAACATCTGATCACACTCTGCATCTGACAAATAGGGTATATTCAAATTAGGGGTGTATCCGGGAGCAGCCAGACCCACGTGACGTGTTCGTCCAGTCAGCTGCCGGTTTTCATTTTTTTTGGGCGACAATACAGATTAGCGCCGCCTGCTGTTATGGAGCCGCATTACGTCTCGCGCACGCGCAGAACGTACTCTGAAGTCGGCGTCTCTTCGCTGTGTTCCGAGGCACTTTTTGGACCTCGGGGAGCCGACTGATCAGTCCGACCGCCTTTTCTGTTGGGTTAGTGTGTCAGGGGCTTAATATGAAGTACTTTTTGAGAGTGTTTCAATCAAATGGTGATCATTGTTGGAGGTCTGTGGGGGGGGGGGGGGGGGACACACACACCACACTAGGGCTGGGCGATATGGATAAAATCAAATATCACGATATTTTTGACCAAATACCTCGATATCCCGCAACGATATTGTACAGTTGACTATTGGTGCTTTCACAAAATATTTACACAATGAGATTTTTGATAAATAATCATCTGTAATGTGGATATAATGACTAAGCGGGTGAAGGCAAATAATAGAACAGTTACAACAGTCTGGTTAGTTCAGAAAATGACAAACTTACTGTAATGCAGCCTTTAAAACCAGGAAAAGACTACACTTATGCCATATTACGATATCCAGAATCTAAGACGATATCTAGGCTCATATCACGATATCGATATAATATCGATATATTGCCCAGCTCTACTTCACAGTACTTGACACAAAAAGCAAAGGGTAGAAAAACAAACATTTTGTTATTTTCTTCCTATAATTATTTCTAAATAGGAAGCCGCTGCTCTAGAGCAACATAAAACCATTTTTTCAAAAGACTGAGAATTATCGGTAACCGTTTACTTGAAGGTATCTACAGAACATGTCACTCTTATGTAGATACCTTCAAGTAAAGTGTAACCGAATTATCACATTAACTTTTAGGAATAGCCTTGTGGCTGGTGTGTTTCACTAGTAATTTCTTTCACTTTAAGTACCATCACTAGAGGCCAACAAGAGCTTTAATTAAGACCTTTCCGTTTACATTGACAGCAGTGACTTATCCACACAATTAAGTCTCATTGACAGAATTAAAGGGGGGGGGGGGCAAATGACTACCTTGACTCCGTGGCCCATGTCGTCCAGCATGCTGTAGTCGATGGGCTTGCGGATGTAGCGCACAGGCCTCTCGGGATTGGCCGGGGCGATGATCTTGTGCGTGCGGGACGTGTTCTTGTTGGTGGTGAGGATGCCGATCTCCCGCCGGGCCACCTTCTCTTTGTGGATGTCCACCGTCTGAGGACGAGAGGCAGAGGGCCGGACATTTTGTTTCACTTCAGTCGTTGGCTTCTTTTCCAACTTGAAAATAACTGCTAATTTGTTTTATGTGTTGTAGAGATGCTTGATTTGTATCTGTCACTAGGGCGAAGACGGATGGACTAGGGCTGGATACTGTAAGGATACCTATACCGTGACTTTGATATCGGTTCCTAAACAATATTTTTTTCGATACCAATTTAAAAAACGCAAAGAAATTACAAAATTACGGCACAAATCTTTTCATTTATGTTCCAGCTCAGACTACGTGAGCCCCGTCTCTGTGTAACGTAGAGTTCTTCCTGCGTGTCTCTACGACGTGGAACGTTAGGCAGCCAATCACAAACATTATTAGATCTTGGTAGAGGCATGCTGCATGCTGATTGGCTCTCCGACGCCGATGAGATTCACTCCTTAGGTACTGAATGACGAGGCATTTTCCGATACTCGATACTTTAGAGGCATCTCAGTCTGTGCCTAAAAAGTATTGAATTTGGTACCCAGCCCCATCTGTGACATAACCTAAAAAGGTGGAGTAATCAGTATTTTTGCCACGTATGCCAAAAAGAAAATTTGGGTAATTTTTTTTTTGGTATGTCAGTTGCCAACCTGCGAGATGTGGTTGATGGAGGACTCCATGCGGCGGAGCTGCGAGGCCTGGATGTCCAGCATCTGGAGGACATTGTTGGCCAGCGTGTTGATCAGGTAGGCGACGCTGGCCAGAGACTGGGTGGTGTAGTTCTTGGTCTCCTCCAGCGCCCTCTGCTTGTCTGGAGACTGAATGAGAGCGAAAAACATGGGGGAGAACATAGAGAGAAGTGGGACATTAGTAGGGTTGGGTATGGTTTGTTTTTTTTCCGATACCGGTGCTAAAGCGGTACTTTAAAAACGGTGCCGGTGCATGAACCGATACTTTTTAAGAAAGTTAAAAAAAGAAGAAAAAAAAGAAGGGTACTAAACAACAGTCGGCGACATTTAAGAACAACTTGTTTATTACTACGGCCATATGGTCAAAATTAAATGATTTAATAGTAATGTAATAGCTATAACTTATAATAAACAATAACTTATTTCACCAGTAAATTGCTGTTGAATGACAAAAACAACCACCAGATGGGAAAAGGGTATTTTAAAATAACTTTGAATGCACCGCGAGGCTGTAGGTTACCAGTTTCAGTGAACGCACCGTCTGTGTTTTTCCGACGTCGGCATCTGCTGCGCTGCAGACTGTTGAAATACAGTCACACTTTACACTGACAGCATTTTAACCCTGTTTAATCCAGCTGCTAGCTAAAGCTAGGCTAACGTTACCTGCTGTTGAGTGTAGTGTAAATTCAGGCACCCAAATAAGGCACCAAAATTTTCATTTTATTCGGTCTCGTTACTACCGTTTAGATCGGAACCGGTGCCCTATTGGCACCGCGTTTCGGTACCCAACCCTAGACATTAGACACATTTTTTGCATTTGAGAGTTTGCAAGGGAAGAAGTCTGTCAAAGAGCGATGAGGGTCAAAAATGGCTTTATGCAAAGACATTCTGGAAAACAAGTTTTTTAAACCTGCAACCTTGACCACAAGCTCATCCCGCGATCATCCTGCCATCGTAAGGTTCAGGTGCAGCACCCGAGATGTTTTGGGCAGCACCTAAAGCCGAATGAATGTAACTAAAAGACTTCTCTCAGATTGTAGTTGGACATGCTTTGGCAAGTTTTTTGAGTTATTTATTATCTGCTCTAGCTTTTCCAACGTTTCCAGATACAGGTATCAAGATAATAAAGGTCCAAAAATGATGTGAAAAAGAGACACAAACCGACTACCAAGAGTCGCCAAATGACCACAGAGACCCAAAACAACCATGAAGAAAAAGAAATGACCAAAAAAGAGACACAACACGACTACAAAGAGACGCAAAAACCCACAAAGAGACACAAAATGTGTGGGGAAATTGCATTTTTTGTGTGTGAAAAACGTAACATTTTCTTGAGGAAGGATGCATAAACCTCCGCCTAATATGCTGCACCTAAGTCTTCCACAAAGCTAGGGAAAACACTGGATTCCTGCACATTTCTAGTGCATGTCGTATTTCTCGTTATTTGAAAATCTAAAATATCATCCCGTGTAGTGCGGATCAAAAAATTAACAATCCGGGACCAGATCTAGTTATGCATCTGAAAAAATTTAAAAAATACCAACACCAGCAGGATGGAGGGCAACTGCTGCATCAAAGGTTTCAGTATATTTTAAGTTCAAACTTTAATGCGGAGTGAGCAGGCAGCGTGAAAGGAGGCCTCTGAGGCTGTGTGGGCACATCAACGAGAGCATCAAAAGGGCAGATGGATCTGCTAATGTTTCTGCTGGGAAACGGTGTTCTTTACTGACCCTGAATGTATCGCAGCATGCGAGGTTGAGGTAGAGTATATCAGTATTGTTTAGGTGAATGTATATATATTTACTATTATCAATGCATTGCCAAAATGCCACAAAAAATGCTTTCAGCCTGGACCCTTTTTTTCCTGTTTTTATGTGACTCCATTCAAATAATCAGCACTTTCAGCGTGTATGGAGCCAACATATTTTCACATGTAAATCGGTAAACTATGGGTTTTATTTCAACCAGAACTAGAGTTATGATGGTTGGAAAAGTGGAAAGATGATCCAAAGCAACTTTTCGTAGTTTTATTTTGTTTCCGTCGACTTTGAATGAAGTGCGTTTGACGATGCTAAAATTCCTGTTTATTTACATGGAGTCTGGTGGGTTTAGCGAACGCAATTTCACGAATGTTTTTATGTTTAAAAAAAAAGGATCTACCTCTTTAACAGAAAGGTCGACCTCCTTAGAAATCCTTTCCATAATATTGTCAGACGCTTAGAATATTAATCTGAGCCTGTCAGCGGCAAAACAAGCACTTTTGTGGACGTAAATTGAATGTGCGCAATAACTTACATGAATGCTTGTTTTGTCTTGCTTAATACTGGACCAATTTCAAAGATGGTTGTTCCCATCAGTCACTTAAGACACAAAAACATGAAAAAATAGGGTCCAGGTTGAAAAAAAACGAAGTTACCCTTCAAGTGTGAGGATTTGCAGCATTAATTTGTTTCATGGGATGCGTTAGTAGTACCGTTATTTAACTAGACAAGCACTTACAGCAGATAAAGTTTACTAGCGCACCTGTGGATTTTGGTCGAAATAAATCCTTAAATCACCGCGTTAGATGTGAAAAATATGCCGGCTTTACACAATGGTCCCTGCTTCTCAAAACGTGCGGATTTTCGCCTCGTCTTACATTATAGTAAATTGATTATCTTTGGGTTTTGGACTGGTGGTCGGACAAAACGAGCCATTCCAATGAAAACGGCGATGGGCATTTTTCACAGTTTGACATTTTAAAATCGATAAATCTGGGGAAATAATCTGCAGAGTAACGACTGAGGCGACTGTCAGGATACCTCCACCCCCCCCAAAAAAAAGAATCTAGGACTTCCTATAGATTTATTTGTAATTCTGTTGCATTCTAAGATATTGACAACATGTCAAACGTGCTTCGAATTACGGGAAACCTTAAAAAAAAAAAAAAAAAAAAAAGGACACAAGCTCGCTTGAAACCCTCCTGTGAGACGTTTACGGGGGGAGGGGGATTTTTTTTTTTCTGCACATAAAAAGGTTCCAGAAATATAAAAATAGAAATAATATGTCAATGTTGTTTATTTGCTCATTCCATTCCATTTCCCAACATTGGTCTCCACGTGTGTTCTGTGTCTATTCTCGCTGTGGCCATCTGTGTGTGACGCGGCGCTGCGCTCAAATTCCTACATTTACCAAGTCACCTGAACTCCTCATCATTTTCGGGGCGGTTATTTTGAAGAAGAAGAAAAACCTGTACATTAAAGGGGTGATAGAATGCAAAACCGATTTTACCTTGTCATAGTTGAATAACGACAGTTTGGAGGGTAAATAGGACATACATAGAAGCTCAAAATCCCATTGATACCCCTATCCTCTGCTAATCTCACATTTTGAAACTGCCGCTGAAAACGGGCGAATCTCAACAAAGCTGGATGCTGACGTCAGGATCCCAACTCCTAGTCTTTGTCATGCCCCAACATTTGCATAGGCTCCACCACTGACCTGAGGTCAGCTTAGTCTTCTGAATCTAGCTAGGTCATGCAGATCTCCAGAGGTCCGCTATTTAATTACTAAATTCACTTTTTTATGCGAGAAATCAACTATGTAGAGGTCAAATACGGGCCGTGTTACGAAAATTGATGGCTAATTGCAAATTTTGTGTGTCGGAGTTCAGCAGGAGCTCAGCAGGCTACGTGACAGCGGCCGGTGCTGCCTCGCCGCCCGGCGTGTCCTACTTCATAGACTCGCTGTGAGCTAGCTGGATCTCCGTCACGAAGGGAAGCCTGCGGCGCTCCATACCCGCGCAAAGTCACCGGTTCTGGGTTACTGGACTACAAAATGCCGAGGCCCTGATGGAGCTCCAGGGCCTGCAGCTAGATCTTTACCTATAGGATTGAAGGGACAGTAGCAGCTAACGAAATCCATAATGTTCACAAAAATGCATTAAATTGAAATCGGACACCATAGTTAGCTTTATAAGACCTTGGGGTAGATGTTATATAAGTGGCGTGACGAAATTCAAACTGTAAATATACTTTAATTGTGCCGAAAGTGAAGCTAACTAGCTAGCCGCGATCTGTACACATAGCTAGGATTGAAGCGAAAAGTAGCAGCTAACGAAATCCCTAATGTTCACAAAAATGCATTAAATTGAAATCAGGCACCATAGTTAGCTTTATAAGACCTTGGGTCAGATGTTATATAAGTGGCGTGACGAAATGCAAACTAAATATACTCTAGTTATGCCGGCAGCTGGCAGCCAGCCAGCTCCGCGGAGCTCCACGGAGCTCCAGTAGTCCAGTAGCCGAGAAACGGTGACTTTCACTGGGTGAAGTTGCCGTTTTCTCGTCAGACTGTGTGG
Source organism: Sander lucioperca (assembly GCF_008315115.2). Taxonomy (NCBI): domain Eukaryota; kingdom Metazoa; phylum Chordata; class Actinopteri; order Perciformes; family Percidae; genus Sander; species Sander lucioperca. The sequence continues at coordinate 1,104,020 of NC_050196.1, read as the reverse complement.
AGCTCCTAAAGTCCAACACGTCTTACCAAATTTGCAATTACCCATCAATTTTCGTAAAACGGCCCATATTTGAGCTTTATATAGTTGATTTCTCGCATAAAACCGTATCAGAAGTGAATTTAATAACGAAATAGCCCGACAAACAATATATAACTTTGCAGTGTCTGAAATATGAGACCTGCTGTCTCGTCTCCAATGTGTTTCTATGTGGTTCGCTCAAACCAATCAGCGCGCAGCTCATCCAAATATTCATGAGCATACCATATTTGGAAGAAAAGCTCTTGTTCCAAATAGAGCCATATTCACAGGGTAGTTAAGGGCCCATAAAATAGCATTCGGGCAATTTTCAGCCCAACCAATAGGAGACCTTAAGGAACAGTGTGAAATACCCTATATAATCATTCTATCACCCCTTTAAGAAAACAGGGTTTTAGTATGGTGTTCCTAATAATCCTTTAGGTGAGTGTATGTCTATTCCCTTTTACGTGAAACAGAATGAGCTTGTGATGCAAGATACATTTGCAATGCAATCCAATCCAACACATCATCGAACACAGCCTGCGCACAAACAGCATCATTTAAAAAAGGCGTGTGGAGGGCGCAGCATTGCTCGGAGCATGGAGACAAACAGGTTCATGTGGCAAAAGTCATGAGAGTAGCTGCTGCCCGCAGCGCAGAACAGAGACATGTTGTGATCCACTGGCTACACTGTGCTAATAGACAGGGCGATATCATTTTCGGAAGGAGAGAATGGATGCATGGGACCAGCAACCTACTAGCCACAGAACGTTGTATTTTATGCCTGAGAAACATAATGAAATATATGACACAATAGTATCGGATCGGTACTCTGTATCGGCCGATCGGTTTATCAAATTAAAAGCTTGGTAGAACAGAAGGTCAAAGACACATTACCTGAAAGGGTCTACCCAAAAAACATACCTAAAAGTTGTTTTTAAATGAGTCCAATTAATTTGAAATGAAAATGAAAATGCATGTGGTGGCCGGGTTGGCTCAGTGGGTAGAGCGGGCGCACATATACTGAGAGGCTTAGCTTAGCTGAGAGGCTGAACAATAGGAGGAAAATATGCGATAACATTGAATATCTCGATAACTAATTACTTACGTGTTCTGCATTTCGGCTGCTTTCAGTATTCTGCTAAAATACAACAAACTTGGTAGAACAGAAATAATGTATAAGATCAAAGACAAATTACCTGAAAGTTTCTACCTAAACGTTTTTAATAATAATAATAATAATAATAATAATAATGTATACTTTATTAATCCTGCAAGGGAAATTACAATGTTTTCACTCTGTTATTACTAGAGATGTTGAAATTAATCAAATAATCGATGCATCGAATCGTGGACACGGACGATGCTGCATCGATAATCGGCCAGGCCATAATCGATTATTTCTGTTTACAATTTGACAACATTTCTGTTTACATATTCTGTTATGTTTTGCACATTCAGTAAGTGCCGTGTGCTCAGTGCTGTATCCAATGTATTTAGCACTAATGCACAGAATGTTTTCTATATGTAATAGAAAAATGTATTTGACGCCATCGAGATATCGAATCGAAGACATGATAATCGTAATCGAATCGGGAGATCAGTGAAGATTCACACCTCTAGTTATTACACACAGGCCTGAATTCCACACACACATGCTCAGTACCTATACAAGCACTATATGAGATTGACTACAGAGATGTCAGAGTGAGGGAGCTGCCCATGGAAAGGCGCCCTGAGCAGTTTTGGGGGTTCGGTGCCTTGCTCAAGACTAGAGGACCTTGGCAGTGCCCAGGAGGTGAACTGGCACCTCTCCAGCTACCAGTCCACCACCATGCTTTGGTCCGTATGGGGGACTTGAACCAGCGAGCCTTCCGGTTCCCAACCCAACTCCCTACAGACTGAGCTACTGCTACTACCGGTGTTGATCAACTGGTTGTTGAAAGGAACTGTGGGCACACAAAATAACTTGTGGAAAGTCAATGTTGATGACAGAAAAGAGACGCAAAACAACCCCAAAGAGACACCAAATGTATGGGGGGGGAAATTGCATTATGGTTTATTGGTCTATCCTATTTCTCAAGATTATGAAAACCACCTTACAAGTTCAACTACCAGCGTTTTATTTGCCCGATAACCGATAAAGTTAAGTTTGGCTGATCCCTACAACAAGTGTCCACCACTGTCCCTGACCAATGTTACAAGAAAGCTAGATTTATGGACATGGATGCTGTAAATTAGAAGTGAAGTATTCCGCTAAATATCCCTTCCGACCAATACTTTTGTCCGGCTGATCTACGAGTGGTTAATACCCATCTGACAGCAGCTGAGAAAAGCTTGCAGGGTGAGAAGAAAACCAGGGCAGGCTGCCAGACAGCAAGCTGTCATGATCATCTGAGGGCCGCTGCCGCCTTCCCAGAGCAACCTGTCAGACCAGATCAGACCTGTTTATCAAGGATGGCAGATTTCAGTATCACACCTTGTCGAAAAACCTCTCTTAACTAACACATTTCAATCCCATGCGATAGCAGGCCTGTAAAAGTATGGGATCAGGTGACCAACACTGCTCTCACCTGCAGAACACTACACATCAGAAGCTCTGAATGGGACTGACCCCGCGCACACACACACACACACACACACACACACACACACACACACACACACACACACACACACACAGAGCTATGCAAGTCAACAGAAAAATGAGTCACCTCTTTCACAGAAAACGTTCAGAGTTGCAACATTACACTGTCTCTCCCAAGCTGAGGAGCAATGCATGAATGGAATAAGGAAATCACAGCTATATCGGCTTTAAATTGAGCATTTTCGTGGGGGTTAAAACCCATAAATCACGTGTATTATGTTGATGCAACGTTGAGAGCAGAGTCGCAGTGTTCCAGTCCAACATCATATGTCAGATGTTGTTGGTAATCTTCTGTCAAACCAAAGCTCATCGCATATTAACCTGGTTTGATACCACGTCCAACATCGCACCAGCTGTCCGCAGAGGTAGCGATTGATCCCGCAGAGAGCAGATATAGATTGATTTTCACGGTGCCTGTTTGGTTATTTACACCGTGGGGTGATGCCGAGCAGCTGGCTAGCAAGCTGGCTAACGCGATAGTCCACGGTGGATGTACGAGCCGCACACAATGTTATGTCGATGGAAGTATGAACCCACAACATAAGCAGCGTTGTTGCCTTACAACTTATATGTTAGAATGGCAGCGGGTTGTTGTTTTTTTTTTCCCCCATCACATCGGCAGCGCTAGCCACAGCTAGCCTAGCAGCAGCTAGCCTAGCATCAGTTCGCCACCAGCGTGATGTCCAAAACAAACAAACTACACCGTCTTTTCTTCCACACAATGTGGCAGCCTACCTGGACATAGTTGCTTTCGCAGTACTCCGCGACTCTTTCCAAATTGGTGAAACTGTCTAGTAGTGCGCTTCGTCCTGCTGGAATCTCCTCTTCTAAAAGCATTTGTAGCTCCGCCATTTTCACATCTTTAGCGGAGCGGCGTGTATGTGTATGTGTATGTGTGTGTATGTGTGGGGGAGAGCTCTCTGGCGCCACCGCCGGTCGTATACGGTACTGCAGGGCTCTCCTGCTGGAGAGCAGGGGTTCCCAAAATGAATAAGAAATGCATTACAGCAGACTCCCAATTGGCAAAAAAAAATGCTTTTGTGTTAAGCAAATAGGTTTAATGTAGTTACATGTTTATTAGTTTCCAGTTCAGGGATACCAAACTCCGTGAATAAAATACTTGTAATAAAACTTTATCTCCCTTGGATGGTCCCTTTTTTTGAAATTATTGTATCACTCCTTCTCCACAGGCTTATTTAGAGAGCAGCAGGCCTGGATCATGTGAGGAAATACAGTCTTGCCCAAGGGCCCTTCAGAAGCACATATTAGCTGAGGGTGTATGTAATAATTAATTCAGTAAAAAAATGTCGACATTCAGGCTGAAACCGGATTTATAACGAGTGACATTGCTATTCTCCACTGATACAAACTAAACTCCCTTTATTTGATTTAAGAAACTTGCTTGTGACTTAGGGCAAATTCAAATAAAAGAACGACAAACGCATACAGAATCCTCATACGTATTTAATAAAATGCAAGATGCAACCGTGTTTAATTCAAAAAAGGAATGAAATGTCTAAATGCCACGTAGAGCCATATCAACGGACAAACGAGCCCCTGTGTTCTTGGGAATTTTGTGACTCAAGGAAACTGCACTAAGAATCATAGAAAAACATTTGGCAGCACAAGTTGTTTTTCTCTACATCGTAGAGTATTAAACCACAGTTTCCCCTCCTTGAACATATTTCAATAAGTGCAAATCGAAACTGTGAACACACAAGGTAACAATGTGCTTAAGGCCTCAGATTACTGAACAATTAAAAGCACCAGAAAGACATCTATGGAAATACTGTGGTGGTGCCTTCAGGACTGATGCAAATTAAAGAGTAACTACTGTTTTTTCTGTTTTTGTGTGTAAGTGACTGATAGGAACAACAACAATCTCTGACATTGGTCCAGTATTTAGCGTGAACGCTGTAACCGGCAGCCGCAGACCGCGCTGTAATGTAACCCTACAGACCTATGGGGCAAATGTGCATTGTCAATTTTGTCCACTAAAAGTGCTTTATTTATTGCTGACAGGCTCAGATTAATATTCTAAGTGTCTGTCAACATTATGGAAAGGATCCCTACAGAGATAGACCTTTAAAACCTTTCTGTTTAACCAGAAACAGCTCTGAAGTCGCTAGCGCTAAACCCACCAGACTCCATTTAAAAAAAACAATACTTTTAGCGTGTATAGAGCCAACATATTTTGACATGTAAATCGGTAAACTATGTGTTTATTTCAACCATTACTAGAGTCGTGATGGTTGGAAAAGTGGAAGGACGACGCAAAACGGCTTTTCATAGTTTTATTTTGTTTCTGTCGACTTTGAATGAAGTGTGTTTTACGATGCTGAAATTACTGTTTATTTACATGGAGTCTGGTTGATTTAGCGAATTTCGCGGAAGATTTTATGTTTAAAAAAAAAAAAAGGATCTTACCCTTTAACAGAAAGGTCGACCTCCTTAGAAATCCTTTTCTTAATGTTGCCAGACACTTAGAATATTAATCTGAGCCTGTCAGCGGTAAAACAAGCACTTTTGTGGACGTAAATTGAAGGTGCACAATTGCCCTATTAACTTACATTGTAGCTTGTTTCGCCGCTGCCGACTGCAGCGATCTCACTTAATACTGGACCAATGTCAAAGATTGTTGTTCCCATCAGTCACTTAGACACAAACACATAGGGAAATAGGGGGCCAGGTTGGTAGTTACCCTTTGTGTTTAATTCCCAAAAGTGTCAACTACCATAACGTTGTTTAGAAAGACAGGAGTTAATGTGAGAAATGATGTTTCTCTGGCAGACTGGATCCTCAACATTTAAGAAATACTGTGGTGGTAATTCCTTTAATCAAGATGTTAAATATATACATTTTTAGATACAGCTCTGCTCCCCTGTGTTTTTTTTCAAGAATAGTTCTAGTCTTTTCTGCTGACGGTAATCCAGGTTTCGTCCTTAGGCGTGGACACCAGCTCAGATCGGACTTCCATGACCTGTCCCTTCAACTGGTGAAGCTTCAGCTGGCGAACCAACGTGCTGAGCAGGACAGTAGCGACGGTGTAGGCAAACCTGTCAAAAGAGACCAAATGTAACTGATTGTGAAAATGTAAAGTGAAGTACACAGGACATCCAAACACAGAGAGTTGATCCTAATCATTTAATTCAACTTGTAAAAACGACTGAAAAACTGGCCCGCTGTAGGCAGGGGCGGGGCTACAGTGGGCCCCTCGGTGCCCCCCCAAGAAATGGGATATGTTACGGCCTTTTCTACAAAACTCTTACCCCCAAAACAGAACGTTCAAAGTCCAATTAGCTTCTTTTGTGTATTTATTTTAATTTAGTTTTTTAGATTCTTTTTTTGGGCCTTTATTTTGACAGGACAGCTAGGTGAGAAAGGGGAGAGAGAGAGGGGGGGAAGACAGGCAGGAAACCGACACAGGTCGGACTCGAACCCTGGACCCCTGAGTCGAGGCACAAACCTCTCAGCACATGTGCGCCCGCTCTACCCACTGAGCCAACCCGGCCACAGCTCGAAGTGTTTTCGAAAATGTCTACAAGCCGTTTTGGAGCTAAATGGCCGCACTGCGGGTTCAAAAGTACAACATGTTTTTCTCAGCATTACTTCTTCTCACGATGCATCATTAGCTCAGGCTACGCTCAGGCGGGATAATGATGTTTTAATATGTTTTAGTACAAGTATTCTTTACCTGAGTTCCGGGCATGTCTGATTCCCTGAGAATCCGAGCAGACAGAAACTCTTCCTGGCAGATTCCTCCTCAAATCGATCCGGGTCAAACCTGAGGGGGATGTCACAGTAATAACCGTAATCAGAAATTTGGGACATATCGATATTTTAAACCTGAAAGATGAACCCTACTCTGTGACGCTGTCAAACTATTTGAACAAGCAACATGTGTTCAAAGCGTTTCAGGAGTTATTTTGAGTTAGAGCCCGACCGATAAAAGGATTTTTAAGGCCGATATCGATACAACGCGTAACAAAACAAACAGATTTCCCTAACATTAGTTATTTGTAGTTACTTATGAGTTCTCACTGAAATAATGTGATAAAATATGCAAAATATCACAACAGAACAGAGGAACATCAAAACATATTAAACATTTGTGCCGTAGTGTGTACTGTTGTAGTCATTTTTGTTTTATAAAATTAGTATTGAAAAAAAGTATCAAAGTCACAGTATTTGTAGTGGTACCGGTATCGACATTTTTTTTGAACGATACCCAGCCCTACCTCTAAATGATCACCCAATTCCGTGTTACATCTTTTTGGCCAACTTCATAACTTATTACGAACTGATGGTGAATAAATCTCATTTACATGAAATGACGCCTAATTATTGAGTAAAAATAAGCAGCGATTAGGAATGATCTTGACTAATCGTTAAGGTCAGAGAAACATGTGTTTATGGATGATCCCAGATTTTCTCCCGGGTAGACCATGAACAGTAGTGGTCATCAATTAGCGTATGGAACCATCCAGGTTATTTTTAGGAAATTTGGTTGAGAAGAAAGCCATGTTTCTGACATAGAAACTTTGAAAACGGGTCAAATTTGACCCGAGGACAACAGGAGGGTTACACAACTGCCTGTATATTTAACAAGCTTGCTGAATTTTAAATCGTATCCCTATGGCACTCGCACTATTAGATATGCTCCCACTAGTGATTCCTTGATCCTAAATATTCCATTTGTTAGGACAGAATTAGGAAAAAACTGCATTCAAATATTACGCTCCATAGAAATGTGTCCATGTATTCTGAATGTACATGTGCACTTTGAGTTGTTCTGTAATTGTTTTATGTTTGTACAGTGTACTGCAACTGTATTGTATTCATTAATTTACAAGGGGGATGCATACGTATCCGGCATTTCTCACTTTTTCGGATGGAGCCTGGATTTCAGGATTTGAACCGACGGCCTTGTAGTCCAGACACCGCCACCCACCCAGTAAATTATGGACAGCAATTTTGAAATGATCTGATGAACCCAGGGGCGGTTCTGGGATCAGAGTTGTAGGGGTGCCTGCATCCCCTTTTAACATTATTCTACTGTGCCAACTGTGCATTTTAACATCATTTTTGGAGCATCGTGAGAGGGGAAACACTGAATTATGTAACTAGAGGGACCCCAACAATTCTGAGAAAACTTGTGTTAATGCGGAGCCACAGGGCCATTACTACAAAAGGTAAAGGTGGTATTACAAATAAAATTGGATATTTACTGTATCTATGGATAAGCAGAAATTTCCAAAATGCAATATCAATAACTTTGGAAAATTAGAGATTTACGCAATTTTGACTAATGGCTGACTGGCACTATTTTCTGAAAATGGGCTCAGAATTTTTCTCTGAATGATCTCAGCGTCTAGATTCTGGGTTTAGTTTCACGGTGCTGTGATATTACTAGAGCAGAACTCCTTAGCTCACAATAGATTAACACGATTATTTATTTTTTTGGGATCAAGTTTAGGGGTTCTTCAGCAAAAAGAAAAAAGGGCCAATATCACCCCTGGATGAACCTGTCCCAAGTAAATGTAAATGTATGTGAAGTGAACCTGTATGGGGTGCTCCAGGTGTCCGAATCTTGCAGGACCACTCCCAAAGCGTAGATGACCAAAGTCTGAAATATGGCAAGCACAAAACTGTGATTTGCATTTCTTTTCATAACCCCTTTAACCATTTTGTTATCACCCGCATAATCATTGTTTATCTTCTCAAGACTGCACTAAACTGATTGTCCGACTGTAACAGTTTAGTGATGAGCTGAGTAGAAATACACAGACAGAGAGCCTGCGGTGGAATGTAACTAAGTACATTTACTCCAGTGCTGTACTTAAGTACCAAATGTTGAGGTACTTGTACTTTACTTGAGTCTTTTTTCTTTTCATGCCACTTTCTACTTCTACTCCGCTACATTTCAGAGAGAAATATTGTACTTTTTACTCCACTACATTCATCTGTTACAGCTTTAGTTACTTTACACGTTAAGATTCCTGCACACAGAACACATGTAGTTTATAAAATCTGATGTTTTATTCTAAAGTAAACTAGCCAAGAATATAACGGCTACAAGTCCAGCTGAGATGATTAGACCATTAAACACACAACTGGTTGGATCCTTTACACTTTCTAACATGGGAGGAGAGTTCTTTACTTGGAATACTTGAACTACATTTCCCTGATGACACAGACTTTTAAGTTACATTTCCAATGCAGGACTTCAGTGTGGTATTAGTATTAGTAGTTTTACTGAAGTAAAGGATCTGAATACTTCTTCCACCGCTGGCCTGAAATCTCTGCAACAATGTGACTCTATCCTGCACTGAAATCTGCACATACATACATATCAGTTATGTTCTATGTTTAAGTAGATGATGGGAATACTTCTTCCACCCGCAGCAGAGAGCCACAGACAGCAGGGAACCAGATACCTCTTTGGGGATGACATGCTGATCGACTTTGCCCTCCACTCCCTGAAGCCGAGCCGCGATGGGGGTCAGCTTGGCGGTCCTCACCGTCTCGTTGAGGACCTGCTGGCAGTATCTTTCCAAGGACGTAAAAGGGATAACATTAGAATCCTCTCTGTTAAGGGGAACTTCGGGGTTTTTTTTCCACCTGGTCACTATTTTTCTATGTGTTTGTGTCTAAGTGACTGATGGGAACAACAATCTTTGACGTTGGTCCAGGATTAAGCGAGATCGCTGCAGACGGCAGTCAGCGAAACAAGCTGCAGTGTAAGTTATTTTGCAATTGTGCAGCTTCAATTTACGTCCACGTTACTATTATTCTAAGTGTCTGACAACATTA